>NW_010134655.1:0-59764 GCF_000699245.1 Pterocles gutturalis
TTATTTTACCTTAGAATCAGGCTTACCCTTAATTTACTAGTGTGAAAAGAAAAAAAGCAAACACCGAAGTAAACACTTAACTGATAATGTTACTGAAATAATACATTTGGAAAAACTTCCTGCCTGGAATGTTTTCTGAGGTATGGATCAACTCAAGCTTTGCCCGAGCATCATGCTAAGGACACACACTGTGTCAAGGGTTTAGAACAATGTCTTCCATAAAATACTACTTGTCACTTAGTGTTGCATGCTTAATGCAACTTAAATGGAATAGGCAAAAATATTGCCTTTATCTTTTAGTTTATGATAAAAGCAGAATAGATTGTAAGGAAAAAGAAACTCTCTTTATACACAACACTGTTCAAGAACATCATGTTTTGATTCCCATGGTTTCTTTGTGGAAGATTTGGGGATATCTACTGAATGAGCCCTAAATATTTGTTAAAGATCATGCAAGTGTGGAAAAAATAAGGAATGTGGGGCTGGGGATTCTTTTTTGGTTAATTCAATTTTAATGAAAACAAATAATTGGACATTTAATCTTCCTTTAAAATCTTCCTTCTAGCCTTCAGACCTAGTTCTAATTCCTTGGGATGTGTTACTTCCCCACTTCCTGATTAGGACAGGATTGTTTAGGCTTGTGTAAGATTTGAGTTCCTAAAATTTAAAGACAAATTTCAGGGAAAAAAATGCATCCAGGTGCTTTTTCTACCCTAAAGCGGTACAAAGGCCTTAAATTGTGCTAAATGAGAAGCATGCTTATCTCATCTATAAAAGTTTCAAAATATCTCAGTAAGCAGATGTCCACACAACTTTAACAAACAGTTCTCTATGAATCTCTACTTTACCACTGGATTGTTGCAATGCAACATAGCAACTCTTTGACAAATGGATTGAAAATCAATTGTAGACAACGAGCTCATAAGCAGCTCTGTCATTTGATACCTCAAAAGTACTAATTTCTGTGACTGAAATAATTTGAAGACCCGTATATAATCTTACCAGGTTTTGACTTAGAAGTTCATAGTCAAAAACTTCCTTTTCATATTGCTCTGCAAGTTCTTTACATAAAGCTATGGCTTCTTCCCACATCTGCAATGTAACCACATATTCAAAAAGTAAATCCAGTACCAACAAATAAGTTTTTAATGCATCGCTGTTTAACTACAGTTTTATTGATTATGCTATCTTTAAATTGCAGTCATTTGTTAACCGCAGATTTAAAATGGAAGACTCAAGGCAATCATAAACTCCAGGAAAGCAGATTAATGTAAAAAATAAAAGTGTTTTATGGTTCATTGTAGGAAGGAATAAGTAAACCTACTTTATTCTTGCAATAAGATAATAAAAAATCACCTAATCTTTCAGATACATTAAAAAAGGAGAATAAATCACTTAGGTGCATAACATCCAGAATATACCCCAAGCATGGGAGCGGTGTATGAGGGAACTGACATCTGCCTGTCTTTAAAACAAACACAATTTTATGAGAAATTCTGAAGCATGTGTAATCATAGGTAGCCTTGCATATGACAGCTCTCCTAGTCAGCCAAAAAGTTACAAGACTTTAATTGCCACTCGCCCAGAGAAGCAGCTTCTTTCTTTCCTCACAACTTAATAGCTACCTCTGAAAATTACGATGAGGAATTAGAGCTGCACTGGAAAGACTAGGACAGTTCTTCTCAGCTGCTATAGGCACTTAATGTACGCAGCACAAAAGTGGTCTTAAAGCAGACAGAAACTCTCTCTCTTGAGGATATTTCTCCAATTCTGTCATTCTTATCCATTCAGAATAAAGGAGACAAAAGGGATTTTCTGGGCATCATTCTCTACTGATGTAAGGACGCTGGTGCTCACAGACATTATGACCATTTTTACGTGGTGCCATGTACTTCTAGGCTGGGTAGTTCTGAACCTGACAGCTGCATTCACCTGCCTGCAAACCTCTTCTGACATGTCTGTGGAGAACCTGAATGCCAGGCAGACCAGAAATTAGGAAGATTTGATTATTCTGATACAGTGGGTGGAGAGTGCTACATTGTGGTTATTTCAGATGTCAACAAAAAAAACCTGAGAAATTATAAATAGCACTGCATTCTCCTACACCAAAAATGTTCAGTCTTCTGAATTACAGGAGAGACTTTGGTGTCAGAGTTATGCCTTCCCCCCTCACACCTTTGGATACAGCTGAACAAGACATAATGACCCAAAGGCCTTACTGGGTCGTAAGATTTGTTATGCAGCACTACAGAATTTTTCCCTGCTTTCTAGTCCTTTGCTTTATTTCCAGAAATCTCAACTCTACTCTCATTGTATTGACAAGCAATTTTAGTAACAGATTTTTTTTAAAAAGCTGAACTAAACCCAGATACTGAACATCAAACTACTAAATTTTAAGTTCGAGATGCAATTCTCAGACTTCTCTGAAACAAACATTTCTGTTTTGATCTGTCTGGTTTTTGGGGAGATAATGGCCAAATGGTTTAGAAATGCAATCTGCGTAGTCCATATTGTTTTCCTAGTAAAGTACATTCAACATTTTTTATTATTTTATTACTGCCTGACAGAGATGCTTGTGACCAGTATAAGCATTAGCCTGCTTTCCTTGTGAATGTGGTTACTAAAAGACCGTGTTTATATAGAACACATATACTCTGTGAATAAGCCTTGAGGACACAATTTTTACTTGACCCACATTTCCAAGAGGATTTTCTACACAAACATTTTATAGAGAGAATTATTCATTAAATATTATTATACAACGTAACACATTAAGAAGAGATTTGGCAGGGGGAAAAACTCTGTAGACCTACCTTTCCTTTGTCAAAGTATTCTATGATCTTCTCATACAAATTCTCTTTCAAGTGTCGATAGGTCTGTGAACACTGGAACTCTGTTGACATGACTTGGGGTGCACACTGTTCATCTGACCACTGAGAATAAGACCACATTAAAAACACATAAGACCTCAGAGTTCAATACTTCACACACACGTCCTCCCCCCCTCAGAGTGTGGTCCCCTGGGCTCCTCTGAGTGTTTTTTTTTTTTCCCAGGCATTTTTATGCTCCCACAAAGAAACTGGGAAAAACACCAGGAATGTTTTCATTAGCTCTTCAAACAAGTGCTGTATTTCATATGATAACCAGGACTACACATAACATGTTAAAAACCTGTGTTCCTTCCTGCCCCCCACAAAAATTCTGAATAAAAATCTATGTGAGAAAATGAGTTCATTTTATTTCAGTGTTGTTGTCTTCCCTGATTTGGTTTTGATTTTTTTTGTATTAAAACAGCTGCATATAATATTATCTTTGTCTATATCAATACATACAATATACCTCATATTTTTGTATGATCAGAAAAGTCAAAATGAAGTTTAAGCAAAATAGCACTGTGAAAAGCCAAATTTATATGGTTCTGCACTACAAGAAATTCCATAAGAAATATCAAATTTTTGCTGAAGAATATTTAAATTTTGAATTTTCCCTTGAAATGGAAATGCATCTTATCGGCCATTTCTATTGATAACACCAGTTACAATGAGATTAAACATTAGCTGTAGCAAAAAATAATTACCAGCTTAAAAAGAAAGCAAACTTAATTTGGCAGAGTGATCCATATTATTTAAAATAAAAAGTCAGATGTCCCCCTCTGATAGCTGGAAAAAATTGCATTTAATTTTCATCATTGTTATGTTTGGGATGGTAAGAAATTAACAAAATGAAAACCATGTGGAAGTTAAATGCCCTCAGAATTTATACAGAATATTCTTTCTATAAAGTAAAACTATTTTTGCTACAATCTTTAGTTTTGCCAGTATGCAATAAATCAGAGATTAAGACAATCACTTTTTAATTTATAAATTTGAAAATTGCCAAAGCTTATTTATATATTGTGGTTAGAAAATCTAACCTTCAAGAGCCAAGTATGCAGTAGAAGGGTATATGCTGCTTCCGTGTAATTCTCACAATCTAAATGAAGATCTCGCAATTTATACAAATATCTGTTAGAGGACAGAACAAGAATTAGACTCAATATTGACATGACTGTAATACTAAGCATCAAAAAAGTTGTAGATAAACTCTGTAATGGAAACTTCATAGATGTCCCACAGTCACCACCCAAAGAGTCTTTAAGGACTCTCAAAGAAGCTCTGCACATTTGCTCAGACTTCTCTGTACTCTCTTTGTATGCTGAAACATTGCACACAAAAGGAGGAGAAAGAGCTAACCTCCTTCTGTGAACTGCTGTCAGCTCCACCTCTAAGAGGAAGAACTACTAAACTCAAGGTCTAAGTCAGACCTCCAAATCCTTTATTTCTGGACTATTACTGAAGGGAGCTGCTTTTTTCTGAAGCACTTCTCAATTGCATGGGAACACTTTCTGTGTAAATAGATGCAAGCACAACAGATAACACAAGGTAAAGGAGAAAACGGAAAATACCAGCCCAGAAAGACAAAGCAAGTCCCTGTACAACTTGGAAAGTGGTAAGGGCATAAGTGTTGTTCTATGTTGCCAATGTTCTCCCTGCTCCCTAGGGCAGCATTGCCGCTACAAGCACAACCACTCCCCATTGTGTGACCCAAGTCCACATCTCTTCCAGTAGCCGCAAAGAAAAAGTGCATCCCATCCTCTAACACACCACAGGAGTTTTGAAACAGGAACTGCAACACCTTGCTCTAGCAGTTCAAGGCATCACCATTCCAAGCTGTCAATCCAACTGAAAACGTGTCCCCCTCAGCAATGTCCCCCTCAGCAATGCCCACAGAGGGAGTGTTGTTCCTCCCTGGCCACTCCAGCTGCTAGCTCCAGGTTTAGCTCTGAATCATCTTCAGTGCTCATCTCAGCTGTGATTCTGGGCTTTGTGCTGCAGTGGCTGAGGTGCTTGTGGTTCTGCAGACTTTGCAGAATGAGAGGAGAGGCAGGAAATAATTGTGAGCTTTTGAACAGCAAGATTTGCTGCAGGTCATATGCCAAACCCTTGGAGACAGCAAGAGGCCATGACATATCTGGAAGAATTTGCCAGTATAGCTATAGCTCTTACACAGAAACACTTTACTAGTAATTCGCCATTGCGGGAAGTGTTGCATATTTAAAGAGACTTGGCAGACTGCACAGTTCAACAAAACTTGAATGTTTTTTCTCCCATTCTAAATGTATGGTACACCCTCTGTCAAACCTGAAATCTAGCTGCATTTTCTTTGTTTGAAATAATAGACAATGAATATTGAGTGATTTGATCAACTAAAATTTGATTCTTGGGGAAAAAATGCTGCGTATGAATACAAATTACAGATTCTAGACTGCTGAAGGCTGAGCAAACGATGGAGCAAGAATATAAATGAGGGCAAGGCTACAGAGTCATTATGGACAGTAACTAATGTTAAGTAAAAGAAATCCAAGTACAATGATAAAAACCAAATTCATACAACAACATTATCGCCCTCTCCAAAACAGATCCAACAGAACAACTGCCATACCTGATATACATCTCTTCACGGTTAATGTCCTTGTAGAAATTCTAGGGACACAAACATTCAAAAGTTATCTCTTAGTGACTTTTATTAAAGCACAAGATAAAAATATATATGCTGAGGTTTTGCTTTTCTTGCTAGCTGGATAGCTTAAGAAATACTTTCTTTACAGACTATCTTTAGTTTAAACCTGGCACTACTGCTTCAATTAATATTTTAATTAGTTATTAGTATGTGTTGTTATTATTAAACATACATACGCACACTTCTAGTTCACTAATTAAATCATTAGTGAAAGTTTTTCTGTTTGAGAAGAGGAAAATACAGTGATCTAAATGCGTTAAAAATAAACTACATGCTCTGGCTATACTTGATGGCCAGAAAAGCAGCCAGTATTTATTGAAGCTGACACGTAACACTGTTGATATCTAACACTGTTGTGCAATACCTCTAGAGGGGCTAATTCCAGGGTTAAGCCCATTTTTGTCACCATAACACTTTGTCAGGTATATGAGTTGCTAGGGCTGTGCAAAATGTACAACAAGAATTGCCTCCTGAATTGCTGCAGAAATTTATACCACATTGTGCAGTGACTGCTGAGGAACTGAGAGTGAGTGCAATATGTATTAACCACGTTCCCTTTCCAACTTTTAAAGTTGATAAACGTTCCTCTTCGGCTTAGAGGAATTTCCTGGTGGAAGAATCTCTATATGTGACATCCTCATTACAAAATAGGAATAGAAATAAAAAGACGGGGTGGCCTAGAACCAGATCAGACTCAAATCTTGTTGGCGCCTTACTGCAAGTGTAACTTGCAGGCTTCTTCCCCAGATTTCAAACCCATAATTGTTCAGTTGCTAAAGCAGCAAGTGGGTTAGTTCCTCATGCAAAACTTGACTCCGGCAGAAGCCCACTGTTACACTAAGCCTATCCACAGGTAAAGGTATACGAACACTAGACTTCCTTACTTATCCACAGAAACACAGTGGATAAAACATACAAGCAAAACCAAAGAACTGAGTGGACACTGCCTTCAGGTGTGTGCATACAGCCATGCAAATAGATACAAAAACCTCTTGCCTCAGAGTTTAAATCACTACTGAGCATCGTCAACCACTCCTGTCCCCAAGAAGATTTACCTTCATCTTTAGTGAACGGATTCTAGAGCTCTCCTCAACTCTCACACAAGAATTACGAGAGGAAACATACCAGTAAGTTCACAGTGCAGCTCATGCGGTTGTCCTTGCTTTCATCATTCATCACTGTTCGGTAATCCAGCAGTTTCTCCAAAAGGCCTTTAACCAGGCTGACAAAACTTTCAACCAAGTGGAAAATGCCGGGGTACTGACTCGCACACTCTGTAAGACTGCAAACACAAAAAAAATCCTTTTACAATACTGCAAATGTTAGTACCCCATCAGCTGAAAACCTGTTTGGACCTGGAGGCAAATGCTGAATTAGGGCTAAAGCAACTGCAGAACGCCCAGGAAACTGCCTTTGTGGGTTGGTATTTTATATATCCAGAAGACAGACAGGATGCAAATCCAAAGAAAAAAACTAAACATTTACTTTTCCTGTCTGACAATGACTTCAGATTCAAGGGTGTACCCACAATTTCAGAATGGAGCAACCTGCATCCTTGGTATAATGAACTCAAGTCTCTGGAACATCACACTACTGCAATAAACACTAGACCTTGCTTTCCTCTGTTATGGCACAAGATAAAATGCAACAATTATTTCTTGGTAAAGTTATGTGCAAGTAGAAAGTTCAAACTAACATAAATTACAATTTTAAGTAAAAAAAGACATTCACTAACAAGACCTCACCAGAGAAATTTGCCCTTGAGAAATAAGGAAAACCAAACAATAAATATGGATTAAAATAAGGAGTCAGTTCTCTTCTGATAAAATTATAGGAAAGCAAGTTTTATACTTCATCAACATATTCCAATTTACATTAACAAAATATTAGTATAAGCTGTTCCTATAAAGTGCTGAAGTATTTAGGAGTAGATATTTCACATTACTAACATAGCTTTGTTTTCAAAGCTTAACTGTTTAAACATTGAAGTGATTACCAGCATCTCATTAAGGATTATTTTTTTCTTTGCTTAAGAGCTTATTTCCTCCCTTTCACATTCTGGTTTTCCATTGGGATTCTCTCTGACAAGCTGCATTTTTAATATATATCTCTCTCTATATATATCTATCTATATTCACATATATATTTATATATGCACGTATTGTGTCTGGCTGAGCTGGAGTTAATTCCCCCCAGCAGGGCTGCATGTTGCACTGGCAGCTAGGAGGGTGTTGATAACCCAGCAGTGTTTTGGCTCCTGCTGGCACAGCACCAAGGCTCTCTCCAGCATTCCCCCTACTCACCCCCCAAGGCCAGTGGGCTGGGGGTGGGCAGGATCTTGGGAGGGGACAGAGCCAGGACAGCTGGTACCCAAATTGACCAAAGGAATATTCCACACCACATGACATCTGCCCCTCAGAAATAAAAGCTAAGAGAAGGAGGAGGGGGAGGGTATTTGTCTTCCAAAGCAACTGCTGCACCTACTGAAGCCCCGCTTCCCGGGAAGTGGCTGGACATCACCTGCTGGTGGGAAGTAGAGAATAAACGTTTTGTTCTCCTTTGCTTCTGCATGCAGCTTTTGCTTTATTCAACTGCCTTTATCCTGACCCACAAGTTCTAACCCACCTCCCCGTCCCCATCCTACTGAGGAGGGGGATGATAGAGCGGCTTGGTGGGCAGCT
Organism: Pterocles gutturalis; assembly: GCF_000699245.1. Classification (NCBI taxonomy): domain Eukaryota; kingdom Metazoa; phylum Chordata; class Aves; order Pterocliformes; family Pteroclidae; genus Pterocles; species Pterocles gutturalis. The sequence goes on from NW_010134655.1 coordinate 8,241, forward strand.
GGTGTCCAGCCAAGGTTAACCCACCACAAGGCACACAGTAATTACATGTATATTTGGCACATTCTATTACTGACATATCAAAATCACCATGTATGTCACAGGAAAATAGTAAAAACAAACTAGCAATTGCAAAATTATCCCTGAAACTATGCTATGTGCTTAAGCTGAGTAGTTTCAATGACAGTATTATTAACGTCTGACCTCTTGGTGTCTCATTAACAGCGCTCAGTTGATATACAAATACATTTATTAATTTATTATTAATCTTTAAGTACACCATCATTTTTTAAACTTTAATTAAAAAGTATTGTTTTAATTAATTGCAAAAATAATGTTTTAATCCTCAGAATTATTTAAGCTTTCCTCAGAATATACATATTCATATTAACTTCAACTGCAAAGAAATGGATTTGCATTTGAAGCTTTGGCCTAGAATGGGACCTCAGCAAAGTACCCAGTCCCAAAGTTCTAACTCAAGCAAAGTAAAAACAGCACATAATATTTATTCCTGTGATTGTACAGATCCAACAGTTATTTGGCTGAGACAGGGAGTGTGTACCTGCCTGTCTGAAAGAACATTTATACTGCACAAGATGTGACAGACAGAGGCTAACAGATAAAACCAGAACACTTTCATTGTTGTTGTCTGACTAGTCTGAAACAATAACTGAAATATTTAAGTAAATTATTGAAACATAGTTTATGACATTAAACATATTGCAAATAGAATGTTAAATACTAAAGGGTCGGGAGAGTTGACAACTGACAGAATAGGCTGGAGCAGTTAAATTATATTTGTGGAAAATAAAGTAAGAAAACCTCAGAATCATATAGGAGACTAGAATACAGGAAAAATTGGGTTATTTTCTATATGTAAGTATCAGAAACAGGATACGATGCTAACAAAGGAAAGTACAGTCACCATTTAAGTGAGTAGTATGAAGTTTTACCATAGCTTCACTCGGAGTGACAGCAAATGAGGCAGACCTGTGAACATTACTCACACTTCTTTCCAATACAGGTAGAAAAACACTGACATAAAACACAAGATATTGTTAGAGTTCAGCCAGGATATAGTACCTAGCTCCAGTCACTAAAGAAAGATGAACTGGAGTGCATGTAGAGGAGAAGAACTACAAAATAATCAGGAGAGAGGAGCACCTGTTCCATGACAGAAAATTTAAAAAGTTGTCTTGCTCAGCTTTATACAATAATCCCAATAAAAAGGAGCCATAAAACTTTAGAAGATTTTTCTTCCCGCAGAAGGGAGCAAGAAATCAGTGAATTTTTGAATAGAGCTCACTCAAAAAAACAACTGCATAACATAGTCCACTGCAGTGATGGGGAACTGGAAAGCTACCAAATGCTCTTTTCTGTTTATATTAGCAGAATTCATTCTCCAAGCTTCTGGAAAAGTGGCATAGTGGCATGTATTCATACAGCTAGATTCTCCTCCCTTTCCCAAAACAAGGGAGCCCTGTCTCTTCTGTCTATTGAGAACAGCCTCTCCTCTGTTCCGTATTACCCCAACTCCTCCTCGGTGCTGTCTGGGACAGCATTCACTAGCACAGGTCACAACCCCGCCACGGCACATGCCAACATTTAGGACTACGGACAACTGCAAGGCAGCACTTAAACTCCAGTTGATCCTATTTAGTTTACTGGGTGTGGGGAAGTGCCCAGCAGCCAACCAGTGTGGGTAGGTGGTGGTTACAGAGGGGAGCACCAACACACACAACAGTCATTGACTGTGCTGAATATCTGCATCCAGGTGGCAACTGGAAAGATGCAAGAATACAGACAAGTTACAGGAAATGAGTTGATGAAAATATGAACAAATGAATAAATCTGGAGCTCAATTTAACTGGGTTTCTATCCAGCTAGAACAGGGAGTTGGGGATAGAGGCTTGAAATCCCTGCTTTGAAAGGTGTGAAGGTAGGAAGACTTAAAGCAGAACAAACCAACCAAACAAAAACAAGAGAGAGAAGAGAACAGGGTCCTACCACAGACAAGTCACCAGCCTCTGCTTCAGCTGCCCCTCTACAGGCATCATTAAACAAATTCAAGCATGGAACACAAAATACTATCTGGAGATACTACAAAGTGATATTTTTAGAAGTGTGGAAACCTTGAAGTCTTGCAGAACATGGGAGAGTATCAAGGGGAAAAAAAGATGTCAAAGAAAGAGGGCACCTTGGGAAGGCAGGAAGATCAAATGCTGTGCAGTAGGTTTGATGAAACTATTTATAACCACACCACTGAAAGATGGGGTTTAACTGGATAGGTACCAGTTCTCCAGAAAAATATCTGAATGCAAGAGTAAACAGCAAACAAGACAAGCAAACAATGTTTCACAGCTCAGAAAAACTAAACTTCAAAGAGTCTCATACACAAGACGTGAAGGAAGCTTTTCTCTTTGCACTGATAAAGTCTCAGTTTGAACTCTCTCTCCAGCTTTAAGGCAATGTAGTATTTCAAAAAAGATGTAGACGCTGCAGGAAAGCCCGTAAAATATTGCATATGATAAAATGAAATACTGGGGTTGTTTACTCTAAAGAGAAGACCAAAGGAAACTTGACAGAAACTTTTATATTTGTTAGAAGCTGCTACAAAGAGAAACAGAATAAAGGATTCTTTATGTCCCCTGTGGGTAAAACAAGAAATAATTGGCTTAAACTGAAGCAAGGAAGATTTAGTGTGGATATTTGGAAAAAAAACTTACTAGCAGCAAGGAAAGTTTAGCACTGCAATAAATGTCCTCTGTGTCAGCTGAATCCCCAGCATTAGAGATGATGAATTGTAGCGACAGTTTAGGCAGGCACCGTGGTTTAGGCTTTGCAGCAGTACAATTAAAAAAACTACGTACTTGCAGGCCTCTTTTTGGTCATACCGAGCACTAGTCTGAGCAGCTCTGCATTGCCTCTTAGCTATCCTAAGAATTGAAGCCAAACAGTAAACATTCAAACTTGAAAAATTACTCTTGCTCTCACTTTACAGTCATTGCGTGTTAGGAAGGGAAAGACACATTTTTAAAACTTCATCTGTCCTTGCCAGTGTATCAGTTTAAAAAAATAGTTTTATATTGCTTACAAAGTGTCAGTACTTTTACTTTTTTCAAGTGTGCCTCTCTGTATTTTATCTGCCTCCTCACAGGACAGAAATTAAAATAACCTAGCGAACACTTAAATTATGTTTGATTTAAATGATGTTTCTTTTAAATTATACTATTTAATAAGAATATAATTACATATTGTCTACATAAGGTAACATTTACATTATTATTATTTAAGTATATAACTCAGTATTTTTTACAAAATTACATTTTCACTGAAAGTAGATGATTTTCCATTGTGGTACACACAAAGTTTTCATGCTCCATCTGGTGACTTTGCGGAGATTGCTACCCCTACACAAAAATACAGTACATCCAAGGTAGCAGGCTTGAGAAAGTAAAACCATGCACACTCAATGTCACAAAGCGTATATCGGTTTTGTCCCATAGCCAGAGTGCTACAGCATTTTTATGGTTAATAACTCATAGGGTATCAATGTTTGAGAAAGTGTACGGTGAGTGAGGTACCTTCCCACTGCTACAGTGTACGGCACAACGCTAGGAACAAATTCTCAGAGGCAGGCGCAGGAATTCCACCGCTGCCCCATACATCACACACACAACCTGCCACAAGCGCAGACACAGCTATTAAGTCCGAGAATAAAACAGTGTGGGCAGCCAAGAAAACAAGGAGATGCTATATCAGGCTTTGGGATTGTTACAAATATAGAAATAGAAATATTTTTATTAAACTGTACCACCTCACAATATTCTCCGTCCAGGATAGTCACGTTATGTACATTCAGGTTATGATCTCTTGGAGTTCAATTTAGACACTAAGAAAGGCAAGTAAGACATTTTAAAATACCTTTTTCTTATTGGTGTGAAATAAAACCAAGAAAGGTTATAAAGAAAAATAGGAAAAGACTAAAAAGTGGGGTGAATATTTGATTAGTTGATTATCTTTGCTTAAAGGTTGGATAAAAAAATGCAGGTTAGGTGTAATTTCTTTATAAATTAGCTGGAGCACAGAATATTGAAAAGTAACCAGGGAAATAGTTTCAATGAGCAAAACTACAATTCAAATCAGGTTTACTGAAAGAGTATGCTATTTCCAGTCCCCTCATTAAAAAAAGCTGCGAAGATCCTTGTTTATTTTTAAGTGATGTTACCAACTTGAGAAATGGAAACAAGATAAAAACACATCCTGAAGGCATTTTATTCTTACGCAGTACTTACATGGACTCAAACAACTGCATGTAGTGTTCATCCCCACGTCCTCCTTCCACCTCATGGTCCAACTTCAAAATGATTTCATTTTCAAACTAATAAAGAAAAATCAGAACACTGAGCAGCTATCCAGAGGTCAAACACATTTCAATATGGCATCAAAAGCCCATCTGTGTACAGTTCTATCAGGTATTCCCGAGGGGTAAATGCTTGAATCTATTCCAGGGGAATAATGCACATCTGCCTGTCTCCAGGTATCTTTGTACAAACTGATAAAATAACCAGAGGAAATACGCTTACGGTGTCTCTATTATGGGTTTTCACAGAACACCTCTGATTCAAAACGCAGAATTTCAGACTAAGTAGAATCACTTTCACCCAGATAAAACACGAGCAATCCTACAGTGTGCAATACCTTATTTAATGCTATTTGTTAGGTCTGTCTAGACCCTAATTAAGAAAAAGCGACACACAAACAAAGCTTACAGAGAAGCACTACATCCCAGTCTGCACAGTCAGCCTTGAAACTTCAACCTAACTACTGGGATCAGTCATTCCTATAATTTTTTTTTTTTTTTTAAGCTGAGTATCTGAAGATGTTATCTATATTATTTACTTGCCATTCCTGTTACACCCTGTAACAATCTCTCATGTACTCTTCCAGTTGTTTTACATAATTAAACAAGGGAACCACAATATTCAGAAAAAGATAAAACTTATTTCCCAAGTTTGTCACACAGATAAAGAAACGTTCTCTCGGAAACTAATGCTAACCTGTAAAATTGTTGTTAGAAACACGCATGCAAATTGTCAATGACAATAACTTGACAGCTTTAAAATGTAATAAACTCCAGCAACACCTCTGGAGAATTTCCAGGTAATATACCATACTAATATACCATTACCCCTTAAAGAAATGGGAGTACCTGCTGGATTATATTCTAACCCAGCACTTTGCAGGGTCATACCCTAATTATATAAAGCGTCTATAAATTGTTAATAAATTGTTAATGTTTTATTGCAATATACCTACACAACTCTAATCTGATGTTTCAAAGCCTTTGCAATACATTATACACAGGAAACTGCTTTACCATCTTGAGTTAATCCAATCTGATATGTCTAGATCAGAATTTGTAATTAGTTCACAATGCTTTTATCATATAGTATTTAGGTCCAGGAAATTAAAACCTGGAAACTATAAAACATACATATGGTTTGTTTGGGGTTCTCCCCCAGCCTCCTCCCTTTCCAAGCACCTTAAAGCATGCCAGATTTGCAGTTTCAAAAAATGTCCTCAAATAGTTGATATTTATGTAGTGTACTCGTAACAGAAATAGACAAGATGAGTTGAGGGGGCTTTTTTGTGTTTGGTGGTTTTTTTTTTTTTCCCTCAATATAAAATGAACAATACCAGTAGAAAATTAAAGAAAAAAAAAATTAAATATAACTTAAGTCAGTTGGAAATTTACCGGGAGAGCATTCCAAGGAAAATATATCCCCACTAATATTGTCCAGGGTCGATCCAGGCATTTTGAACCAAATTTACTGGTGTGCTAGCCTACTGCTGTCCTTAAAACATGATCTGAAACAATTAAAAAAAAGTGCTCAAAAAAATAAAGTGTTTTAAAAATAACCTAGCTGGTTATTTCAATTTTGGAAAACAGAAAACTAAGTAAAATTAATGTAATATAAAAATATTTCATGTCCGAAAATAATATAATTCAATAAGCTTAGCAGAAATAAATACTAATATCAAAATATCACAGGTTTTAAGATATATATATAAAAAAATCACTAAAAGGCAGCCAGCTTATTAGCATAATTTTTCCCAGGCTTCAAATAGAACGCTGTGAAGAAGCCGGTACCTTTTTGCACCTGCAGGTTGGAAACTCAGCACAAATGTAAGTACAACACGAACAGAAATCCCCTTCAAGGCAGAGCCATTCTTTTATTGCCCAGGCTCTAGCTCTGACTACCATAGGAACTCTTTTATACTCTCTGGTTACCGAAGTCAGTCTGACCTTGTTCTGTGCTGTGCCCTTACTGAATACCTTCATCGCTTCTAAGCCTCTTGATGGATTATTTTCTTTGATTCTTCATTCTTTGACATCTCTTTTTGGTTTGTTATATGAAAACCCTAGAATTTATAAAAGCATTCCAAGATTCATTGGCTCGATTCACAGCCTGGGCTTTTAGCACTGCTGAAAGCCTGGACGCACCCTTTCACTAAGTTTCCATTCCCCTGGGCGTGCCCTCTGTGTGATACGCCAAACTCCAAGTGTAAGTGCAGCCACAGTCAGTCTTTGTTCTCATCCAACTCATGTTATCACGTTCAGATTCCATCACATGAGAAAACGACTTGATACAGACTTGTAAAGAATCTGCACTGTTTGTAATGCTTTACAGGTTTTTAATGCCAACGCTTCTTTCAATTTTCCTAATGTGGCTGTTAAGTTCCTCCTTATGCAGTCACAACAAGTCTCCATCCCCTCACCCCAAGATTTCTACTAAAACATTTGAATATCAGATGAATAAATTACCCAGGCATGGCAAAATTTATATTCAATTTTTATTTCTAACAGTTCATGTAAGAATGTAAGACATTGTTCCATACAGCACGGTGAGGGAGCAGAAAGGAAGGACTGCTTGTTTGTGTGTGTTCTGCTGCCCTGTGAGTCAGCTGCAGACACTGAAAATGATGGATTGCTCGTAAGCGAGCTATGAAGCACACACGCTAGTGAGAGCAGCAGGCAGAAGAGTGCAGGTAAGATGACATTTCAGAAAAGCAGGAACAAGTGTAAAACAGACTTTGCCAGGTGCTAAACAAAAAACTTGTGTCCTAGTAAGAGCTAGCTTCAGACAAAAGAAACCTTGTCACAGTATTTTCAAGAAGAGGTGGGAAAGATCTGCCACAAGGTTCTAGCCATTAACCCATCAAGAGGCACAGAGAAGCAATAAAAAACCAGGAGATCTACACTGAATAAAGCTCTGTTGCTTTATGTAGATATAATTATTAAAAGCACTGTAAAATGGCAGAGAATTCAGTCATGTACTAACACAGCAAATGTTTTTTCTTCCACCAAACTTTCAGTATATGAATAATTGTGTTTTTTCCCCGGACTGTTTCTGTGTAATGGAGAACTTTGGCAGACTGGGATCCAGATCATCCCATCAGAGAACTGGAAGCCTTTCAATGCAGAAAGAATTACTGCAGTATTTTATATGCAGTAATAACTGCAGATAACTGCAATGCAAGATATTTTTCCTTATTTAAATATATCCTCATCAAAAAGTTCAGCCCCAAGCTGGAGAAACCAAGCTTAAGGCTAGATATAACAAACTAGTTCTTCCCCTTAGAACACCCAGCAGGTCATGTGTATCTTCCGGCTTAGGTTTTGGAAGGAACAATTAATTCCTTCAGATTGTAGGGAACTGAAAATACGTTACTACATGTACTTCCTTCAAGCAGGTCATGATTTAAGCTCTCCACCCAGAAAAAGCACTCCCCGTTTTTCTGCAGAATATTTTATATCCTTCATTTTTGTCCTGAGATTCAGCTAAACAGGACCAGCAAACGTCAAAGATCAGACTCATTCCAGAATATAGGCCAATCAAATTATTTTACCCCTAAAATCAAGTGCAATTAGGTTAAAACCAGCTTCTTTGAGAAACAGATTTATAAGCAGAAATGTCTGTTTAAACATCCTTAGATCTATCCTTGAGAGCAACCTAAAAAAAAAGAAATACACATTCTATTCAAATGTAGAGTTTTAAGGTAACTGGCAGCTGTTACATGCTTGCTATCCATTCACTGCAGAATTTCTCAGGTTTCACCTTGTCACAGCAACAAGTACAATTCCATAGCGAGACAGAAGAACTACCTGGATTGCTCAACTCAAATGTTCATCAAAGACAGCAGGAAGCCATGCATCCAGCCCAGATCTACTGGGCCATCCCAATGCTGCAGAGGACTGAAGTGGGCTGTAGCTCCTCTGAAGGAGCTTTGACACAGTCTTGAGTGGCCTGACTTGTACACCGTCACACAGAAAGCACAGAACTAGGTGCAGGAAACTGGGTGATACAGATACACCCTCTTTTCTCCAGAAGCAGCAAGAAGGAAGGAGCAATTTCAAACACTTTGCATTTTTTACATCAAGTTAAAACAGCAAAACCACAGCCGTCAATGTGTGAAACCAAAACTGTTCGTACCATTACAATGCAGCACCAGACAGATACGCTTCAAACAGAAATATTTAAACACTTCCCAGGGGGTTGACATGATACACAAGACCTTGAATACAAGTTGTGTAAATACTATACAACAGCATAGAGAGGCGACTTCTCCAGCTCAGCACCAGGTATGGCATATTTAAAGATGACTGAGCAGCAAAGGAGTGTTCACGAAAATATGAATAGAACTGTTTTAAATGGACATAGAATGGTTAAAATCTTCTGCCATCTGGAGGAAGGGGAAAAACGAGAAAATACGTTGCTATTTATTATAAGTGAGATGCTTACATATGAAAGGTCATTGCTGAATATGAATTTGCAAACCTGCGTAGTATGAATATGAGAAAAATTCATAGCAGTATAGGACTAACTTCAGCACAACGGAGCAGCATGTAGTCATCCACTATTTCAACAGAAGTTGGCAGGGAATGTTTCATCTCCGTGGCGTACTCAATAGGCTCTACACTGCCCCTCTAAATATCGAGCTCAGATCTCAGTCTCCATTTAAGAGACACCTCCCAGCGTTCTCCGAGAAAACTATCCATTTTTCAGTAGAAACAGCAATCCCGTTTTCTGATTTGTGTAGAAGGAAAGGACTACTACATTAGTACAATTTCTTAACTACTTGTTAATAGGAGTGTCAAATAAGAGGGAACCTTATTTTTTTCTTTAGAGACCACAAATAATTTTGCTTAGTTAGGAGTACCAACACTCTGTGATCCAGAACAACTCTTTGTCCTGTCACTTGCAGGTTTTGCCGCTCTAATATTAGCTCTTTCTCTGTAATTAGAATACAAATTAAAGATTGCCGGTGGACCAGTACATACTATACCAACAGTAGAGAATAAAGAGCTTTCATTGAAATACAGGAAAAAAATTACTCTGGCAGGTCCAGGCTGCAAAAGACATTTAAATAGCTCAGAATTAATTTCTACTTGTAAGTAGTATGTGTATTAGCATATACACATGTGTATTAGTAACATGGGTAACACAGGTACATGGCAGGTTTGGGACAAGGCAGTATTAAACAAAAACATCCAATCCAGACATTTTCTAGAGCTGAAGTCTGTGGACTTGCTGCAGTAAGAGAAAAATCTATGAATATAGTGCAAGCACCAGTTAAAAATCACCTCTTAAATCCTTCCTAGTACTTATTCAGCAGGTAGAGAATTGATTACTTCTCTAAAAGGCAATAATTTCACAGATGCTGGATCTGAACAAAAAAACCTCTTCCTAAGCATCTTTCCTGCAGTTTCTCAACAAGCTGCAAAAAAAGCCAGTTGTTAGAACCAAAATAAATAAAGAAGCTGGCAAATACAGAATTAAGTTTTAATGCGTCTGTGCCCTGGAAAGGGTCTTTCTCCTCTAACTTAAACAGAGTGTGCCTAATTGTCATTGGCCTCAATTTGGCTTTAAAACCACCTGCTTATCTCTCTAACAGATCCAAGAAATCTCCACATTTCCGAACACACTTCAGTACTAAAGCACTAAACATCTCTGTTTTTTCTCCATGGATCTGTCAGAAGCACCAAGCCATACAAACTTGGTTTCTGCTAATGGGACGATCTCACAGCCTTCTGAAATCCTCATGCATAATGACATTTCAAGAACTGCTGGTAAGAAATATGGGTATTGACAGCAATTGTAAATCACATGCACCAGGCAGAGCCTGCTGAGAACACCTATATTCACTCCTTTAGGAACCTTTGAGAGTTGTTAGCTCAGAAAGATACGAGACTGCAACAAGTTCACTAAGAATAAACATCTGTCCTCTAACCCCCCCAATAGCTAGGTGAGCCCAGAACACACCATTGCTCAGCACTGTTTCCTGGCACAGTCCAACAACAGTCAGGAAGGAAAGCAAATATAGAAAACTTCCCCAGATGGCTTCAGCAATTGTTGGAACCAATGAGAGATACTAAAATGAAAACACCAAACACAAACAGAATGACTTATCTGAACAAAAATATAAACACAGATGAATTAATCTTTCCTAAACCAAGTTAAATCCTTAATGTAACTTGAATCCAGGTTTATTTCAATGGCATTTTCATTTACTCTGCAAAGAGCTAATCTTTGTGGGGTTTTTTGTAAGTTTGGTTTGTGTTTTTGTTTTGTTTTCAGTAAGTCTTTTCTAGCTTTTGGCTTCAGATTATCAGTTAGAAGAAATAGTACTAGGTTGCTTGATGATGTGTCTTTCTTACGGAAGTCTTAATAAAACGTACAACCTTGGGTTATCAACATTTGGAGGATGGGATTCTTTTAACATCACGTGTCCAACACATAGGCAATGAACTTCCCTTTATATGTGAAGGGGAAGGGGATATATTTGCAGGACTACTTCTGTCCACAAACACTGAACCCAACCTGGATAAATTGCCTTTCCAAGATTCGTAGCCCTCTGAGCTAATGATAGGCAGAGCCTTGATGGTTAAAATCAGTAGATTATAATGTCTTCCTCCCTACATCTTCAATCAGACATAAAATTACAAGCATACAGAACATTTCTTCTGGGTGAATGGAAGTCATGTGCGAACTAAAAGGAAGGATCACAAAGAAAATGCCATACACCTACATATATATTCCATTCCTTTCAGTATATATGTACAGTATGTCATTCTTGAAATAACCGGAGGTGGCATTGTGCTTTCTCTCCAATTAGTTATTTCCTCGAAATAGCTAAATGAAATAGAATTCCTGCCTAATAAATGTAAATAACTTTATATCCTTACCACACACATATGCATAAAGCAGGACACGGCCTCCTGAGCGAGCACCAACATGTATGTCCACCCAGCACGGACACTGCCACCCAGCACAGTACCACATCGAGTTACCGAAAGCCATCTTTTTGGCAGTTTATTAAATCATGTGCCAGACAAGCTCTAGTTCCAGTGCCAGTACAGACTCAACTAGTGAAGACATCTCTGTGCTTTTTTTCCCCCTCTCTCATTAGAGAAGATTAGGTTAGAAATTAATTATTTATTTTTAAAGTTCAGCAAAATTATGTTTTAATTGAATGTCAGTCTAGGCTCCTAAGTGCCTAAGGCAGTCTTGAAATAACACGCTATGATTCCCAAAATTTTATACTAAAGCTTCAAGAAAATATCTTTTATAATATGAAATGCGAATCCAAATATGAAAATTGTCCACCAAAAGCTAGAGTTTGTGTTTGTGTATAATTTTCCATTCATATTAATTCTTTGCCTTTTCTAATTAAGATGGTAACTATTTTAAGTAATAAAATGTAATGTGCCTTTCCTTTAAAATATATATTTAACAAAAACTTACTAGAATTGCCAAACTTACAGATGCAAGTTGAAGAAATTTATCTTAATCACCTCATCCACAGGAAAGGAGAGAATAAAAACCACAATTCTTGACCAGTAAATGATCACAATTTCTAAAGCAGAACATTAGAATCCAGTGAGACTCAACTGCTCGATTATGAAATAATTTTAGTGTCATCTGACACTAAATGTGCAATAAAATGAATGTCCTTGTTCCTCAGCACTGAAAAAATATCACCTGAAACTTATCTATATTAGTATAAGAAGTGATTTAAGGGTCACCTAAGTGTCTGGCATCTTCCAGGCTCCTCAGCTGTTGTTCTTGTTAATCAGTCAGTATGACTGATGAGATTTCAGGATTTTTGGTCCGTACAGATCTGTGCATCTCTCCCAAGAGATGAAGTATAAGCCAAGAGCAGGAAAACATTTTTAAGAAGGTAAATATAAGAGTATTAGGACATGGAGAGAACAGATGCACAGAAGCAAAGCAGTCTTTAATCTTGGCCTTGAACCAAAAGCTTTGCACTGTGGAATACAGACCAAAACAGAAATTCCATCTGCTTGTTTGTTCCACACTTAGTTGACACAGAAATACCCCATATGATTTAAAGGATTAAACATAGCTGGGTATATGAGTGACATATTTATGTTTACTTTCCTATGAAAGTCTAAAGTTATGACTTTTGTTTGCCACTTACCATTATACAGATTTTTATAAATTAATTATTTGTGTAACTACAAAGCCTAAATCTCACATTTTTACTCTGAAAGGCAGTGTGCAAACACAGAATAAGGTTAGTCCGTGCCCAAAGAGCTTGCAGAGAATGGAGAAGTCAGCTAGGAAAGAAGCTGACACATACTCACAGCCCAGGGGGACAGAGCAAGCAGTGGCAGGAGATGTATGTTACATTCCCAAATGTCCTATCCCACCATCCCTATTTCTATTCCACCAATAAAAAATATTTAATACTTGTGATTTTAAAATCCTTCACCTTTTCAAAATCACTAGAGAAAATATTTTAGGAACGTCTGTTCTTCACAGTGGTTATTTTTCTCACAGTAAATATTCAGAAAAGTTAGTGTTTCCTGAGAAATCGGGTAATATATCATTAAATATTCACTGCTACTTCTGTTGGACATTCTGTATTAAAAATTGGAAGTTCTGGCTTATCAATATTTATCTCACAAGAAAGAAGTATAATGAAAAATTCATATTAGAACGGACCCCTAGAGGTCATTTAATTCTACACCCTACTTAACCAAGGGCCAATTTCAATGTCACGTCCTGTTCCTCAGACCCTTCTTCTTCTAATAATCATCTATTAAAATTTTGAAAATTTTAATAAAGATGCTGCAACCTCTTTGGGCCCCTATTGCAGCGCCTTATTGCTGTCATTGTGACGAAAGTTTTACTTAAGTCCAACTAAACCACCTGGAGAGCCTACACTCACTTGCACAAGAGCTCTTCCTTTTGTTTTTAATATTTTGGATTTTAATTTCTGTAAGCAGAAAAGCCCAGACAACCGAAATAAACTGACCACATGACATTTTAATGAATTTTCACACAGAATATTTTTAATTACCTTTTTGAATTCTCCTGTCCTTTGATATTCACACAGCATCATGTCAAAGAAAATTGGGATCGTGGCTTTTCGTAGTTCAACTTCTGGAATAAGAGTCATTTCCAAGATGGGTCCAACCATCCCTGGAATGAAGCAAATTTTATTCTGGCCTGAAACAGAAATGAAAATCAGGTATTTGAGAGGAGAGAAAAAGAAAATTGTTTTAGGAAAACACTTAGGACATGCAATCATTTAAAGCAGTGTTTTAAACCATCTACGTTGGTAAAGTCTTAGTCACTCATCTCTATTCCTTCTCAAAAGCTGATAGCATGTTAATGGATATAGTCTCATTCTAGGATGCCAGAAATCAGCATATACACCAGATGAGTTGACATTTTCAGTGAACATTTCAGTTCTTCAGCTTTTGACATCTCCTTTCAAATAGCTGCAGTAATAAAGCTAAGAGTCCCCCAAATTCTATCAGCAGGAGAGTGCCAGACGGTAATGCCACCTGGTGGAACCTTTCTCCCTTACGAAGGAGAAAAACATTACTTGCTTTCATTTGTGAATAACATCAAACATTGTAACCTACAAAAGAAACCAACCAATGCATCAAACATTGCAAGCAGTAATAGAAACACTAGCTATGCAACTCCTAAAACCACACAGAATTATCTTGTAGCACAACTGTTACATCATCTGTCAAATCCAAACCTGCAAAAAACTCAACCAGATGCAAGATGTTCTTGAAATGCTGCTTGTTTCATGGGGAAGAAAAATGTGTGATATGTGGAACAGACCAGCATCAAAATCCAATGACTCGTATAAGGATGTCAATATCGCCCAAAGCTTGGGAGGAGATAAAATATTCCCCTAAGGAAATACGACTAGACTTGTTCTATAACAAAAAAGTAATCTGATTCTGATCTTCCTCTCATATGGGTGCCACACTAATGTAACTCTAAGGGTAACTGAACTACAACTTCAACAGCTTTCTGCAACTTTTTTTTCTTCCACTCATGTTGATTAAAATCGTTATTAATCCTAGTTAAATCAGTAATGTTAATAAGATTGAAAAGAATCTTACGGTGACTGAATAACTTCCAATACCTATACGTATTAGAAATTATACGTCTGTAATTTTTGAAAGCCACAGAAATTCATGCATTACATAGCTGTCCATTCACCTCTCAAAATCTTTGCTCTTCAAAGCAATCCTCTTACATGAGGATTTCAGCTAAATAACGGCAACACCTATTGCTTGATCAAGAGACTAACCTTACACTTAAAACCAAAAGACCTTAGCACACCACTTTAAATAAATACATAAATAAATTTTTTAAAAGTCTTGAACACTATCCTGCCATCACCAACTGGTATTTCCATTTCCAGAATCAAGAATAACATTTCCTCAAACCTTACAATGATTGAATGACTGAAATGGACAAAGGAAGATACTCTGCCCCAGAGAAGGAAGCAATTCAATTCCTCATTTGAAAGGCACTCTTGAGGTCACAGTATGAGATTCACACACATTTGCCTGTTTCAGTCTTGCTGCATATGTATCCCTCAAATGGGGTTTGTACTTAAGATGCTCTGCTGTTTTTCAGCATGCAGATTCCCTTTTGTTAGGGCTACAGCATGAGCCTGAAAATTATAGAAAAATAAATGGAAGGGACATTTATTATTAAGTGAGAATTACTGCATATTAGTTTGAAACACTTCTCAGTCTCTATGCCTCCCATTTTCTATTGGGTATGTAAGACAATATAATATTAAATAAAGTAATAATGCATTTGGATATTAGAAAACAATCCCTTGGTCTTCAACATTATGCTAGATAAAAACTGTTAAAGGCCCTTAAATTTTTATAAAGCCGTTGTGTTTGCTGTTCTTAACATGGACTCTCAGAGTCTGCATGAGTAGGGTGCCAACAGCAAATATCAAACACATACAAGTGGAAAAGTGCTTCTGGAAGATTTGTTGTACTTGGTACTAAAATGAAAACTTGCAAGTTTATTTTAAGAAACAGAGGTTAACAGTTCTAGAATCAAGTGTTCATTTGAAAATTATTAATTTCAAATTTACCCCTACCAGCACTAAAAAGGATGACAGTGGTGTTAAGCCAGAAAATTAATGACTATGCTTAAAACAGGTTTGAGAGTTCACCAATAAATCAGCACAAGTATCAAATCCTTTAAAATCTTTACTACAACTTCCGATACACAGAGATTAAACAAGTTTTCCTGGATGAAATGACTGCATTTTAGCTGAGTCAGAACAAAGAGGACCTCAGGAAAATGGGAAAAATGCTATTAGCTTACACTCAGTATCATCATAATTGCCTTCATTATATATTTCAAAAAGCCTCCATAATACATATTTTAATTGAACAATATATTATTGTTGCCCCTGTTATAGACTCTAAAAGGAGCAGTCCAAACAGATTCCAAATCTGAGACTACTAATTTCTGGAACTGCAGATTCCAACTGAGCAGTAACCTTCTCAGGGAAAATGTACCTGGTTCTCAATCTCAGCAAAACAAGGTTTCTGAAACCTGATTTCAGCAGTCTTGGAAATCTGAGAGGAGGTTGTAAGTTTGCTTAGAAATAAAAAATAGATAGTAGTCAAACAGTATCTCATGTCAGTTCCAAGTTGAACCACAGGAGTGAAAACACTTTTTAAGTTCAAATAGCAGAAATATTTACAAAAGCACTTCATGTCGGATATTTTTCAATGAAACAAGCAATATGCTAGGGATTCAGGTGCAATTAAGTTAATTTCCCTACTCACCAAGTTTGTACCACATGTCACGGATGGCAAAGCCAATTAAACGTCTCATATCTCCATATCTAGAAAAAAAAAAAAAGACATATGGAAGGTCAAAAAAAAAGGACATATGGAATTATAATTTTCTTTATCATCATTTTACCACAAAATTTATGGGAAAACCTAAAGTATACATTTCTGCTTACTTGTTCTGGATTTTGTTGTATTTTGCATGGGAAAAGTTTTCAAGCTGTAGTGAATCCTGGGTAATAAAAGCCACAGCCAAATGAAAATAGTTGTTCCACAGCTGTAAATTGAATACAAGGAAATAGTTTTGAGAAAAGCAGGAATAATATTAAACTATAACGCTGAATAATTTACTAAACCAAATGATGCAAGCAATGAGATTTTTTATTATGCAGACATGTACATCATTAGTATTATGCAATTAGCAGAAAAGCAAGAAAGATGAATTTTAATAACCACTACTACACATTTGCTGTTAATAACACAGGAGCTGAATAAATATTGCTAAAAAAGATTCATATGAGATGCATTAGCTAACAGCATTAAACCATGAACCGCAGCAGGACTAGTGAACACGTTACCTGCCAGTGAATCTGAACAACGTGGAGCTAAAGGCATCCAATGTAACTACACTGTGTTTGAGAACTACTTCAAAAGGCACCTGCTGTCTTCTCTTGGGATTCTGACGCAGCAATGATTTGTGTGAAATTCCACTATATTTTGTTAAGGGCTCTCTACATGAAACAAACTCAAAGTACATCTCTAAATAACTGCTGTACTTGCACTAGAAGAAAAACCCTTGTCTTTCCAGTGCACTACCCTTCGTTTCTGAAGCCAATTACTTGTTCTCCAGACAAGCAAAATGAAATACTACTCTCACATGCTAGGGATGGGAAGGGGAAAAAGAAACTTCACTAGGAAGCACAAATTCAAGGAGGTAAATGCTATTTTCAGAGGCTTCTAGGCAGTCAGCAATGGCTGTAGACACTTCTTTTAAAAACACAGCTGCAGTTAAAAGTATGTGCAGTAGCTATCAGTGAGACAGCAGAGAGGCAAGAGTAAATGTATTCAGTGGTAATTTAAAGGATGGAAACAAAACACCTAACACCATGCTCTTAATTTTGTATGGTGAAATACAACCCTAGGTTGTGAACCGACACTAGAAATAGGTTTCATCAAAAACTTAAGCGATCTCATCCCTTATAACCTAGAAAACTCTCCTGTGCGCTAATAACCAGGTAAAACAGATACCAACACACAAAACCACATATAAAAACTCAGACTTTTCCTACAATACACAGAATTCTCAACTGTCCTCCGTAATGTGACGAAGATCCTGCATTTCATTTATTCCTCCCTTAGAGGCCCAGCTGAAGCTCTCCTTAGCAGACAAGGCTGTTTCTGTCGTTAGGTATTTACAGTCCAGAGAGCACAGTTATCCCTCCTGCAGACACACCGAGCAGCGCTTCGCTGGAGACAGTCAGTAAGCTGTTACATATTACACTATTCAAGGATGCTCTGAATTCACCCAAACCAATTACAGCTTTATTAAAACTACATTGGAATATGAGCACTAGTGAGGCAGCAGCTTTTTTCCCTCCTTAATACCAACATTTAAATTATGTTCATATCTAATTTTTGATTGCATACCAATACTACATACTAATGCAGAGCATTTTTCCCCAGGATAAATGTTATTTATGCCCTGAAAGGCCTGTTTTCCCCCATTATCAAAGATTTTAAAAGATTAATTTGACTAATTTAGAGTTTTCAGTCCCTTGAGAAGCTGTATTTATTGATGTGTAGTTGTAGGGAATATACTTTGCAAGTGTCAATTACACCAGTAAAATGGAAAATTTCTCAAATCGTTCTACATTACGGTGAGAAAAATGAAGCCTTATTACTACAGTTAATGGTCTATTTATTCACTTAATTCCAAGATCAATGCCACCTTTGTCAGAGACACATCCTAAACACTCGATATCTTTATTTATAAAATACATTTCCTTTCATCCTCAGAGTACCCAATGATGGCTGAAAAAATACGATCCTTTGCATCTGAACAGGACGTTCAAGCTAAGGACTTGTAAGCTTTGAACTATCAAAACTACCCTTTAAAGCCCTCAGAAGCAAAGCAGTCTCTCAAAAGTAAAAAAAAAGCAAAAGCTGATATAAAGTGATTTGAAAAACACACACAAAAAGTGCTTATGAGACCTGTTTTGTCAGTCACACGTGCTGGAAGGGCTTCAGATCTGTCCATATCTCTCTACGTTAGGGCTAAAGGAACTTAAAAGAAGAGGATCTCTCATTCTTTTTTTTTTTTTTTTTTTTTTCCCCTCCAGAAAACATGAAGTGCTTTCCCCCTAGAAATATGACTGCTGCAGTATTGGAAAGTGGAAGTAATTTAGTAAGACGTTTCTAGCCATTTCACACAGGAGAGGAGATCTGGATGATTTTTCAGAATAATGACCAGAAGTGAACACTGCTGCGTCCTCCTCCTCCATACACCCCTCTGAAACCAGTGCCTCTTTCGCGCTGACGCCTACCTTTTAGCCATTGTTTTCACTACAGACATCTTTGCTCCACTCTCTCTGATAATGCAGGAGAAACATGAAGTCTTTGGAAGACTTTTTAATTTATTGCAAATTACTGTAGTTACTGAATGCACTTTAGCATAAAACCTAACAGATAAGATGACAGTTTTGTTTATTTTTTTTCTTTAAATATTGTTGTGAAAGCAAGCTCAGCCCCTTGAGACCAGCAGACATAGTACATTTCAGATAGATACTCGGTTCATTACTTTGATTTGGTAGAAAAATGGCACTTATGAACTTTCGGCATCAATGCATAATTGCAAACTGTCTGTAGGTACCACAGGTATTGAGCTAGGTTAGCTAGCAATAACCTTTTGAACCTTTAAATAACATTTATAAGAAATGTCATATATCCTGGAAAACAGTGGATCATTCTCAAGAAGTGATGATTTTACCTCAGAAAAGTTCTCTTTCACATACTGGAATACATTTCTTCATTACTTTAAATAATTTAAAAGGAACATTTTTTTTTTTTTTTTACTATTTCTGTGAGCCTTTTGAGTTCAAACAATTTTTAAACAAATGAATAGCAACTTATGTTTTAAATAAATTGCTTTGAAGAAACACAGCACGTTATATAAACCAACAAAAGTTTGGTTTTTTCCATTTTCATTCTTTAATGATTTTCATGTCACATAATCCCATTCCTTGGTTTCATCATTAGCTTCTTGTTTAATGATGCCACTTAAGAAATATACTTGCAAATAGTTTCTACTTTAGACATCTACCATTCCTATGTTGGAAAACATCCCAAGCCTCTGAAATAAGGCACTACCAAATCCAGCAAAAATTAGTTTTTGTATGCAAAATCTTCCAGAATTTATATCCTGTGTATTTCTTTCCATTCTGAGCAATGAGTCCAAAGTCCAAAGAATTTGCCGATGAAATAAATTTGGTTTTTTCTGAAGAGCCCATCTCAACTCATACATCCCAAATCCAGTATTTATACATCACTGTGGTACGTTTGTTCCACTATCCTGCAAAAGCCCAGCTGCAAAGCATTGATCTGGACAGGCTGTCTGATCTCTGCATCTGAAATTGGCACATTTTTAACAAATTGTTACTTGATAGAAAACAGCAAAAAATGCCAACAGTGCAGTCTCCTTTAAAACTGTATGTTGGGCACATCTGAAATCACCTGCAGTTGCTGTATTTCCAAAGCTAAATCGGCTTTCCTAGTAGAAGCTGCTAATGAAAAAGAGCCAGCCCTACCCTACACCATCCCACCCCACCTCCACCCCCCAGACACCAAAGCCAACCCACAGAGACAAGTCCTCTTACAAATACACAACGTGATCCTGACTAGTAGGCACCAATATGTGGCAAGTAGTCTGGATACTGGCTGGCTGATGAGACAGTTTTGCAATCAATTAGGAGAATCCTTATGAATATAATTTTTTTAAAAAGTATAATGTTGAGAGCAAACACAAAAAAATAAGAGGGAAAAGAAAAAAAAAAGCAATTTACAATCACACAGTTAAGACGTTTTATTGACACCAAATGCAACAAATAAGTTAAAAAAACCCTGAACACCATTAAGACATACATCATCACGATCTTCAGAAAAAAGTCTAACTTCCAACCTCTTTGCCTAACTTATTTTTTCTATTTTTCTTATATATCAACTATACGTCTCCTTATACTATCTTAATACGCTCATTCTGAATAAAGATTCTTAAACTATTACACTTTCCATAGTTGCAAACCTTCAATGACAGGATTTACACTTCAGTGAACCTTTTCTAGTTGTAAACATAGAACATCTATCCGGAAGGAAACATGAGGAGTCAGCTAACCCTGCTCCATATCCCAAGGCAAGATCTGCTAAACTGCTTCAGACAGATGTCTGCTGAATTCTCTACAGAATCTTTAAGTGAGAAATATTTCCGAGCCTTTCTACACAATCTGTTTCAATACACAACTGTGTTTATATCTAACATAAATGCAAGTCAATACCTATTGCAAATACAGAGACATGAGTAGAATATAAACTGCTCGATGTTGAAATTTTTTACCTATTCCAGTAATTCCTACTGAAACTCCAGATCTCTGTGTATTAAATCTTCCTGCTCCAGGTTAATTTCAGTACTGAAGAATGCACATTAATGTATTATGCCAGACTCTTAAAAGGTACCGTATGCATTCACAAGCTTAAGGTACTGTGAGTATTGTGAGCCCTCATTCATTCTTGCTTCATGGTTTATTTTTGGTCAACCACTTCATGGAAATTCCCTCCCTTCTCTCCTGCAAGATTATGTGCTCTAGAGCTAACTGGGTTTTTTTGTTGTTTTTTTGTTTTTTTTGTCTGCACAATAGTAAACACTCCGTAACAAAAGCCTTTTAGCTTTACTGTTCTAGGTTTTGCTGTATGATGACATTGAAGAATACCTGCTGTATGCAATCTCTAATTGTGGCTTGTTTTCTGAGGGTCACTGACCTACGTCTGAATACATCCAGCACGTGAACTTTGCATGCAAAACTCAAAAAAATGCCGGAGAAAACCACCTCCTTACCCAGTAGACATCAGGTGACTATTTAATTCCCTCTAAGAACAATGATTCTCAACCCAAACAGCAACTCTGGCACTTGCTGCCTGCTCGCTGCAAGGACAACATCAGTGTCAAAGCACTGGAATTTGAAAAAGGGCTCTTTACTTAAATGGACTCCGTGAACCAAACTTCTTACATTCTACGGCAGAAAATTTAACAGCACATCACTGCTGTGCTGTACACAGTTTTGGTATTCATCTCTGAGGTATATAACAGCTTCATCCCTGGAGGGGTTCAAGGCCAGGCTGGATGAGGCTTAGAGCAACCTGGGCTAGTTGAGGGTGTCCCTGCCCATGGCAGGGGGGTTGGAACTTGATGACCTTTAAGGTCCTTTCCAACCCAAAACATTCTGTGATTCTATGATTCTGATTCATCATCGAACCTACTGCTTTAGGTTTATGCATAGTTTTAACTTCAATGTTGTAACTGCTGGCCATCAAATACACCACATCCTTTCACAGGTCCCAAGTGATGCCACTTCTTTCCTTTCTGCCTGAATCACCTCATGAGTGAAAAAAACAATTTTGCTTTGAAAACAAGAAAAAGGCCAGGA
This sequence comes from Pterocles gutturalis, assembly GCF_000699245.1. NCBI lineage: Eukaryota > Metazoa > Chordata > Aves > Pterocliformes > Pteroclidae > Pterocles > Pterocles gutturalis. Next base: position 30,102 of record NW_010134655.1, read on the forward strand.
ACCTTTTTTCCTCCATTTAACAAGTGTCAACAGAGTAGGAAAAATTTCTTCATCTTTTTGTCCAGATTTAAAATAGCCTTTTTTAGTTGCTCAATTACTTCACAGTCTACTTGGTTTTTTTAGTTAGGTTGTCTGCTATATATTGTCTTGTAATCTCTCAGCCAAGTGAAAACTCCTCAGATCTACTTCACTGTGGCTTTCAATTGCCTTTTAAAATTTATTTTTTAAATTAAGACTTTTCTTCAACTATTTGTTAATACTCCGATTTGCAAACACCATCCTACAAAGAGTATAAATCATTCACTTGTTCACAAAGAACTTAAAGATGTAACTTTTTTTTTTAAATCTTCACCAATATGCATCTCTATTTTTCCCATCCCAATATATACTATTTCTATAGTTTAAATTACCCTTAATCCGGAATATTAAAGTAGTTGCCTGTGTTTTAGCTTCGAAATTCTTGAGACATTGTTCTTGCTGCATATGCTTGGTAACGATCTGAACTTTACTCACCCCTTTTTCTTTGAAACCAGAAAATCAACAGTACCCATACCTCCAACAGGAGACTATATTGCCCGAAGGCTGCTGCATACTAAATAACTGACCTTTGAATAAACAGGTTTTGTTTGGAGCTTTGTTTTTTAAATGAAAATCCATTTGTTTCACAGAAACTCTCTATACAATAAATAAGTTTTTAGATCTGTAGTAGTCACAGGCATACAGCATCTTTCAAAAGTCACGTTAAATGTAGGTGCACAACTCCTATTCCTTATTCATATCAAGTGAAACAGCTGGACATTATTTGTAAAACACATTGAATGAGCTCACTAAAATGTGTCAGGTTCAGCAAGAGCAGAAGCACATCTCAAGATCACATCTTTTTCTGGAATTCAAAAAAAGAGCCCAACGTAAAGAGCTGATGTTAAGTTTCACTCCATGGTATGCGATTGCCTCTGTTCTGGTTTTAGGAGCATGTCCTAGATTTACTGTAGTCAGTATCTGGCCCACTGATCATAGCCATAAAGGAACCTGCTGGTGTGTACTGTGGCTTTTCTTCCTGCACACTCAGCTCCTCCTGACCAAAATTCACCCAAGGTTAGGAACAGACAGCGGGCTGCCCCTGCTCCACAGGGCTGCCCATGGAACTGAACAGGCCAGGTGGTTATCAGGCTGTAGCTCTTAACAGAACTGAAAGTTATGCTGCTCTCAATTTTTCTCCCAGATCAAAATAACAAAAGCAAGTTTTTTCTCCCAATTGGAAATTTTCTATATGCATGCAAATGAAAATAGCAATACAGCTACAGAGAGATTCCAAACTGGTTAGAAGCTTTGAATGCACCTCAAGGACATCGAGCTTCCGTCAACTGCCAGTTCCCCCCCACAGACACTTTTGTGCCACTGTAACATTTATCATCAGTTTGAACTGAACACTAAAGAAATAACATACCAGCATTTGTTTCCATCTGCAGACTTACTGTATGACTTTTGGCAATGACTGCATTCCCTATGGAATGTGAATGTATTGCTTATTTCATTAAGGCAAATGTTTCTCTAAAACTCCAAAATTTCTTTTCAATACAGACAAAAGATTTGCTCTCCTTTGAGGGAAACTGCATCTCAAAGTTCTACTTTAGTTTCCCATCACTATTCTGTATCCAAAAAGGCTAACAATGAAGCAATGGATACATAACAATGGAAGTAAGCTTGATTCCGCTTTCTTTTGCAAAGCAGCTGCTAAAACAGAAGCTACTTTATTATATTAGCCTGTTGGTACCTTAACTGCTAAAATAAAAACATTCAAGCACTGCAACAGCTGCACAAAGAAGGATTGCTTGTTTGTTTATTAACTAAAAATACTCCAAAACAACCGAGGAAAATCAAAAGGTAAATCTATGAGGAATAACAGCCCCAGAGGCTGCAACTGTAAAATGAACTATTTCATAAAGTATAGAAGTTCCTCCTTCACTTTCAGTTAACCACTGCTCATATTTGCTTACAGCCAAGATATATTAGTATAAGAATAAAAAAGTATATTGTTTCTCTTTTTTGTCATCTGCCCATAGTGATGCAGAAGAATTTTCTTGGACTATAGCAAATGACTTCGGTATCCGTGCTACTAGAGAACAATTCAAGTAAGTGCAATCCACATGAAAAATTACACCTCCCGGGCCAAACTAGCCACAGCCAGAAAGGACAGGACAAACGTGGATTTATACTGCAGAGTAGGAAGATGTAAGCAGTGACTTCAAAAGACAAGTTTTTTATTAGAAAAATTAGTTGAAGTTACTCCTCCTTCCACTCCTTACTATCTCCACTCTTGGTTCCTGTCCATTGTACCTCAGTGCTTTAGAGCATTTTAAGAAAATTCTGTAACTTTAAGGATAATATAGTATGCTTAGGAAAGACACAGACTGCTCTCTTACCATAAAAGGCTCTAGAATACTTAGGTAAAATTTGTGTTACAAATGATTTGGATAAAGTTGATCTTAAGAAAATTAATAAGGTTCGCTAAAGGACCTCTCAAGTTTCTCATTCCAATTAATAACAACATTTTTAGTTCTAAGTGCTTCTCTATATTCAAGCTTCCACAGTTGGAATAGTTGCAAGACACTGATTTATAGACTAAAAAAAAATAAACGTGAAAACCAGTAAAAACCTTTAAAACATTAATTAAATCCTCAGTTATCAAATATCTGAATAAGTATAGATAATCGTGGAAAATAAAATTTTATTTTTAATTAAGAAAATTAGACAATATGCTTTACATTATTCAGACCTTCTTTAGTCCAGAAGCAGCTTTTTTTAATAGGTATATTCAGGGTCTTGTGAGAAGGTTTTCAGAGTTTTTATTCATGGAAGAAAAGTAAACTATCTCCCTGCCTTGTACTTTTAAGTCTCTTCTGAAAACTATAAGGGTACTACAATTCTTTAGATTTACTTATTTACTAGAACATTGTTTAGCTTACTCAAAGCCTCCAGGTATTTGACAAGTCATGAATAAGAGATGAAGCATTAACACATTCCCTTGAACTACAACATTCCTTGTTGAACTACAACTTCCCTGGCTGTTTTGCCAGAGGAATCATATCTGAAATGACAGTTCCAGGTTTAGACTGCTGCTTTAACAAGTGTAAGGCAGTGTACACCTTAGCAGAATCTTGACAGATACACAGTCTTTAGAGTAGTTTGCATATTTTTGGTAGCCTACCCATACCGATGCCCACCAGACCTATTTTATTTGCTTTTAAAAATTACTGACACATTGTGCAGTAAAAATTATCAAGTGTTACAGAAACTATAGGTTACAAATTGGTTGTTAATAAATTGATACAGCCTAGGAGAGATTACATCACAAAAATTACAAGGATTTGAAAGTTTCCAGAATTACTAAAAATAAATTTTAAGTTTGTCAGAAGAAACATCCTTCCCTATGATTAAAAAATCTTCAATAATAACATACATATATACATTGATAAAGTCACAACTTTTGTAGGTATAACATTTTTAATGAAATAAATGAGGGAAACCTCTACATTTCAAACTTGGAGGCCCCTGTAACCGAGTATGAACTGAATGTTTTACCTTTCTTATTCCTATTGGTTTTTAAACTCTTCCTGTGTAACCACTCACATGACGGCTCGGTAGCTATTTGTGGCTGAGGTATTTTATGTTAAGGACCCAGAGACCAATACCCAAGCAGTGTTTAGCACAGAAAGCCTGAACATTCACATGCAGAAGAGGAGAACCACTTAAAGCAGATTGCAAGTTGCAAGATTAACCATAAAATATGAACTCAAAGAAATGAAGAAGGCAGAGCCTGAACTTTCTGTGAACTTCACAGCTAGGGTCAATAAGTTATTATCTAATGAACAGATTAGATTTTTCTCATCAGGAAGCATTTTTGAACTTAAAACAATTACTCTTAACTGCAGTTAATATAAAGACGGAAATAGAGTAATTTTTCATACTATACTTTGTTAGTGTGTTTTCTGTCTATAGCACACACCATAATCAAGCAGCATTTAGTGACAAATCCTGATTTCAAAACTGTATTCACATTTTGATAACAATTTAATGAATGCAAAAGCTACAGACATTTTCATTTTCATCTGAAGCAAGCCAAACATACAGTAAAATGCATGACCAAACAGATAAGTTACAAATTATGATACTGAGGAAACTAAGAAAAGAACAAAACCCTAATTTAAAATTATTCCAGAAGGCACCACCAAATAAATTAATAAATAAATAAATAAAAAGATACACTTATCAGAGAAGACAATAAGTTAGAAATAAAAATAAATTCTAAGTACTAAATACTCCAGGAATCAAACAAAGTTAATCTCTTTCTGCCCTACATACACAGGAGTGACATTGTAAAAGCTACGAGCACTACATCAAAGATTGCCTGACTGAATACACTGGGCTGGCTAAGAAAGAGAGAAAAAAGTTTTCTGCTTGCCAGTTCTGAGAGAATCAGTACAAAATATTCTGGGTGCCTTATCATAAATAATCAAAGTATGATTTCATATCATATCAAAGATGGCCTAATCCTGCCACACTCAAATCAGTCATCTTGATACTGATACAAAGTACCAGAAGGGGCTCTGACAGACCAGAATGATCCTATGTGCACATACTGCTTTGACTCAGCTAAAAAAGCCTAAATACTTACTTGGAGTTCAAAATTCATATTCTCCAGAAATTTCTGGTTCATTGTCTCTGCAAATTTGTTGATGGCTCTCAAGAACACCCTAAAAAAGAAAAGCAATGATAGGGATAAATGAATGTAATCTCTGGGAATCTATTCCAGCCACATGTGATCTTGATGGAAACACATTTAACCACTGAACACACCAGAAGAAGCAAAGTTCACCCATACATGAACGCAGCAGATGACATTCTGTGCAATGGCATGTTATTTATAGTCTGTTATACTTCAAAAAAAGTTAAGCCCATGGTTGTCAAAAAGTTTCTTGATCTCCATTGAAAAATTCAGACAATAGAATTTCTTCTCCTCTGCTGCACGCTGCATTGCATTCTCAAGAAAACACTGACAGCAATTCTTTCAAATACAATTTTACCTTCTATCTGACAAAACGGCACCGTTTCCAGGAGTGTTATTGCCTCCTCCTCATGGGTTTGACAGCTGAAAGAGTTCCTGTACTCACATTATCAGTTAGGAGCTGCCACGGCATTTTCCCAATTAAAAGATACTGTGTGCAGCTTTTCCGTTTTCTCACAAGTGGTGAGGGGAGGATGACACCACTGCCCGTATTCCTCCTCAGGTTCATTATAAAACCACAAAGCTGAGTTAACAGACAGTTACTTCTTCCAAGAGGAAGAGGGTGAACATTATCCCTGTGGCGTGAAAAGCAGCACCTATTTATGCTCATTATCAATGCAGCAAGATTAAGTCACATTTCTAAAGCTAATTTCTTTGTCTAACATTCCAACACAGTACATTCATAAAAAAAAATAATCAATTGTATCTCTTAATATTTATAAAGTTTAAATAATTCAGTTTCATTCAATTTACAATTTTGAAAACAAGTGATCCATTTCCTTCTGCTTCATACATAAAATTTTTAAAAGCCTGAAGTGGCAAACACTGGGGGGACAAACATACTACAACCTGAAAGAGGTGAACACAGAAAAAAAAAAAATCCCAGTTGTTCAAATACCATGACTGATTGTCAACTAACTATTACCAATCAGGAAAAAGACCTAATAGTATAGCAGACAGATCCACAAACCCCCCACTGTCTTCATGTTTAGTAGCATCAGAAATAGCAATAATTCAGTAATTGGAATTACTAACAAAAGATTAAGAGCCCACAGGATATCCACATGTTACTGTCAAAGGACTGCTGTCTCCTGTGTTGGCTTCTCTGTGGTGTTCTAGTCTCCCATCAAAAAGACACACAAATACAAAAAGAAAAAAGAGAGAACAAAACAAGCAAATAAATGTGACAAAGAAATGATCAAACACATCTAATGGATTGTGCCTGAGACCCGGTTTCTTTAGTCAGGGGACACTACGTGACTGAAGAGGGATATGCTGGCATCTATAAAAACAGAAGCACCACGGAGATGAGACTGTTCACTGTTCCTCGTACAAGCACAGGAGAGCGCTGAACAAAATCAGAATGTGCATTCAAAATAGGCAAAAAGAGATAGTTTTTATGATATGCTTGCTCAGCTATGCAACTCATTTCTACAGGATGCTGTGAATGCCTGGATTTATACTGGCTCAAGAGTCATTAGACACATCAAAGACACAAATGAAGGGAGGACTACAAAATGTCATTGGTCACTGGAGGCTGGGAGAACGCAGCAAACTGTTACTTCTTCCCAGCTCTGTTGTTACACTGTTCCCTAGGCAGCCGTTTATGAGCCACTACCAGAAACCAAATAGTGAGTGAAATGAATTTTAGTCTCACCACCACCACCACCACCAACAACCAAAAAAATAAAAAATTGCAAGAGCTAAATTCAGTTTCTTAATGAAGGAGGTAAAGCAAAAGTTCAGCTTTTGGCAGGCTTGTGACTAGGAATGCTATTTAACCACTACGCAATAGCCCAAAGAAGCGCACTGCTTCATAGGGCAACAACCTGCCTGGCTAGACTGAGACCCTTTGCTATGATAACAGTTTTCTAGGAGGAAAAAATTATTTGCGAAAACCCAAAGAATATTTTGTTACCATCCATGTAGCATTACTCTGTAATATTGTAATACTCATGTGATCAAGGAAATAAAGTGATTTATACATGGTATACTTTTTTTTTTTTTTTTTTTTTTTACTGCCATCATAGGGACACTACAGGTTTAACTACTGCAATAACTGTGGCATTGGACAGACTTCTAAGGGAGCTGTGCTGCTCTACTGCACCATCCCACACGTTCAGATGAGCTGCTTTCCAACGGTCTAGGGCACAGTCTGATCTCATCTTCCAGCAGTAGCTCAGCTAACCTTGCCAGCTGGATTAAAGGTCTGATCTGTGAAATTTTAAGTGTCTTCAAATCACCTCTAGTTGAAGAAACCTGATTTTGCTCAATACTGTTCCTGCTGGCTATCGCCACCCTCCTAAACCACCCCTGTATAATCACAGCATCGCCACGTGCATCCACTGCAACTGTAGCCTCTGTTGGTCTGAACAGGCTATTGTGCTTTATTTTCAGCCTTCGATGTGATCAATTCTTATTCTGGAAAATGCGTTTTCCTCTGACAGCTGCCTCACACTACCCACAAGAAAATAAACACATCCTTCCCTAATGCTTCACTCGCAGGGGTACATTTATCTCTGCAGAACTGCCTGATGCTTGACACAAACAGTTTAAGATTTTGCACAAAAAAAAGGGATCCTAAAAAGAATGATCTACTTTAGACAGCACCAAAAAAAAAAAAAAAAAAAAAGACACAGCTAGGCAGAGTCATGGACACCCACACGTTATTCTGTCTGTCAGCATCCCCATTACTCTGCCGAGTAGGAGTTTTGGGTCAAGGCCTTCTCAGCATCATGTCTCTTCTGTAGAACTATATTGGTCTAGATTCTCCTCTGATTTACAACGTATATTTCTTGCCAACTCATGTAATCAAGATCTTCAGCTCCAGCAGCTCAGAGACTAGCATTTCCCCTCACTCAGAAAGTTTTCATTGGGGCAGGAGGGGGTGTCTTCTATTTCTGAGACTTTTTTTATTTCCCAACTTCTTTGTATTTACACACTACTCCAGCACCTACGGTGAAACATGTCACCTACATGTCCTGTTTGGGCAGGATCTGGTATGCTGCTGATAGTTGGTCTTACATTAAAGAACCACCCCCACTTTCCGGTACGTTGTCTTTTAGTACAGAAATATTGTGCAAAATACATCCAAAATAATCATAACTTAAACACTCATGAAATGTATTCATGCAACTCTACTTCATAATATGGACATACTCTTTGTGTCGTATTTTCAAATTTTTGTGAAGAGCTCGTGGTTGAATGTTATCCATATGTAAAAAGCCCCAAGGACACCTGAGAAATACTGAGGTGCTTAGTGTCTAGTAAAAATTATTGATAATATTAAAACTATTTACAGGATTCTATACAATATGATTATATGTAAGCTACCTTCTGTGAATATCCCTTTCATTCTCACAGATATTTTTAACTGACATACTGGAATGACACATTTGCAGGAAGCATGCAATATTTCCAGGCTGCCAAGTTCCAAATATTTTCATGCATTTGTATTTTGCCTGAAGGGTGTATCTATTTCCGTCACTGGAAGTCACTTAGGCAGTAAGTTTGAATTCTGTTCCTGGCTCCTGCCAATGCCATGCTGTCCTACCTTCGTTATTTCATTTCTATATGCCTGAGTCTCCCCCCTTTCACCAAAAAGGGGTATTAATTAACTAGCCACAGGTAGAAAGCTGAGCAGGTATTTATAAAACACTTTCAAATTTTGATGAAAACAAGAGAAAATATAATTTTAATTATTACTGACAGCATCTTCCTATTTAAAGAATTAAATATTGATGCAAGAAGAGAGAGTTAAAGTCATCTGATTGGAGAAGTCATCATTCCTCACATGATTATACGTAACATCAGTTATCAATCATAACTGACAGAATGGAGAAGATACAGCTAGAAAAGAGATGGTAAAAAAGTGTGCCCCACAACAGCTCAGAAAAACACAGTATGTCCTGTCTGACTTCAGAAGAAGTTATTGAGAAAAATTACTGAAAGGAATTATCTTGTCAGTGCAATATAACTTGATTTCCCTTTCTTCTCTAACAGATCATTGGAGCTTACCTTTTCTCCAGTCTGGGGATTGCTGCTCAGTTTTGCTTTGCAAGTTTAGACCAGTGTATACTGGCCAAAGGACCAGATCTTGATTTCTCATACAGGTAATGCCATTAGGTGTTTTTTCTGGTAAAATGTTCTCCTCTTGTCACATACACCCTTAATTTTAAATGTCACACAAGGCTACAAATATGTTCAGGTGTTTAATTATGTTATCTTTTTTACAGTTACTTAGTACGGAGTTAATTTACCATCAGTTTAAATAATTGTGATCTAAAATTACTGAAATCCCTTTACCCACAAAAATATCCATGACACTTCCTGAGTTTACGGGGACTGACGCTTCTAATTTGCAGTTCATACCAATCCCTTGGGCCTGAAGATTGATGGATGATCTTCAAAGGCCAAAGTCTCTAGGCTTAACCTGGGTACAGAAAGGCAAGGTTTTGCCTTAGGACAGCAGCAGAATCACCATGGTTCAACTCCTGCTATCTCCTTTACCTTGCTAAATTTCCTGCTGCTTCTGTTTTGCTTTATTGTATTGTCAGGAAATTTCTTTCAAGTTCTGGCTTGAAAGAAAGCCCAATGAATAGAATCCTGTGCAACTGTACTCAGTTTCAAATACTTACATGTATGTTCTAAATAGGGATAGAACAGTACTGTAAGTAATTTATATAAATAATTTAAGACAGACAAAGCTGAAAATTTATAAGTCATCCTAAGACAAAAATTTTATTTCAAACTGATTCTCTCTCAAGCAAAATAAAACAGAGGGGCTGAGATAGAGCAAGGAAATAATTTTGGTTTCATAAACAACATGTTGTTAATCAAAGTAGGATTTCAAGGCTATTCCTTAGAAGATGATGATTCTGTTTAACAGTAAAATAGGTCTGCACATTGTCCTTGCTTTTGAAGTGTAAATAGGTGATAAACCTAAAATATAGATCTGGAACTCCAAGTTATTTTTAGCAAACAAGTTAGAAGTAGTGCATCAGCTCCTGGCAGCAGAAAACAAAGAGATGATTACAGTAAAAAACAAACAAACAAAAAACCCCAAAAAACTTTAAATCAGCATTGTCTGTTCTTCGGTGGCTTTCCAAAAGCAGGCCCTTTTCTGCACCTAGTTTCAGACACAGAACACTTCTGGGTCCACAAAATGACTCTGGAAAAGGTGCCTAATCAGGTAGAGAATTATAAACCTTCCAAAAATCATTAAATGATCTTTCCTCAGACTCTTACACATGAATTATTTTAAAGCAGTAGTCCAACAGCAGTGAAATGCTCTTGAATATCTTTTCAAGTTCACAAGACTCTAAAATTTAGGAGTTCACTCCTTCAACTTTGAGATGAGTAATCCAGATACTGAAGTGATGGCTGAATTAATTAACTTAGGTATTTATGAGCATCAACTCAAAGTCATGTTAGCAATGTCTTCCAAAGCTGTGATTACACTGATGTAATGACAAGTGGAAAAAATTAATCAAGTACAAACTTCTACTGGATAATTAGACAGAAAAATAGAGATAAGCTTTAAAAGAATATTATTTCCTGTGTTATTGTGAAAGCTCTACTGAAAGAAACCATTAAAATGCTGGAATATATGGGGTTTGTTAGTCACTTCTGAAAACAGATGGGACGTTTTTAAAACTCAGAACTTCCTCCCACAAACCCTAAGTGCTTTTCCTTCAGAGAACCTGGTCCAGAAATTAAAGTCAGAAGGAGTCACACTAACTGCAGTTTGGCAGGTGGTTTTTTTGTAATCCTCAAAGGCTGATCAATCACCACTTTCATCGGTGAATCCTCTACTTGAGCAGATGAGAAATATGAGGGGAGTTCTTACAAAGCCTAAGAGATGCATTGACTATTATTTTGAAGATCTCCGAGTTCTGATAGACATGGTCTTGCCAGTATGCCAATTATATGAAATCCAGAGTAGGGAATAGCAGAGCTGAAATATTATTCCCACACAATTTATGTTGACTTGATAGTAGCATCCTCATAAAATGCTTTGCAGAAGACACCTAATAGGTATTTTTCAGACGAAGCAAGAACAAAGGAAAAGCAGCTAAAGTTAACTGATTCTCTTGCAGGCTTCTGTCATCTTTCCTCTTCCTTCTTGTGTGCAAAGCTAGAACAAGTCATGTTAAATAGAGGAGACTACCAAAGCGGGTCAGACCCAATTCCAAATGCTGATCATTGTCAATGACTGAAACAGTGATCAGCAATTATAAACTAAACCTGGAAGATGCAAAATACACAGGAGACCAGACAAGCAACCAGTGTGACAAGAGAGATTAAAAAGACATGTTTACTATTTCAGTGAGCAAAACAGAACAGCCAGAGAAAGCCTGAGAAACAGGTAAAAAGATAATGACAAAAATCTTTACAGAGCAACAGCAGAAATTATGTCCTAATAATGTGGCAAGCTATCATTGATTCAGAAATGAACAGCAATGCAAGATGGAAACACTATTTAAAAACCTTGTAGCTATGTGAAACCTAGTTATTAAGAGCACAATAATGGCAACGCTTAGGAAGCAATCCACTTCCATGGTAACTGGAAAAATATGGCCAGTGGTGCAGAGAAAGTAGCATAATTTAATCATATTTCTCCCTTCTGTCAACTCAGTATCACTATAGACTGAAGAACAATTTTTGTACCATTCAGACTGAATTCTAATGATAAAGCAATTGCCATCTTCCTAAATTCTTTTTCAATGTACAGCAAGAGAATCTATCCAAATAGCACGGTCAGCAAATAACTGCTATCCACCTTCTCTTGTCTCAATTATATATTGCTTGTTATGCACAACTCATTTGCTTTATTACTATTATTTGAAAATTTACCTTGAATAGCTATGCCGAGCATACAAAAATAATACCTGCTATCATGTATTAGAGTTAATTTGACAGTGGTACAAAAGCAACACCTAGAGAAAGACAAGAATGAGTAATTGCTTTGATGCTATACAACGGAAGTTTCTATTTGAGATCTCGACTTTGCCAACAGTCTCTTTATAAGCAGCTTTTCCTTCAGCATCTACTTACAGCATGTTTTAAAGACTGCTTCTCTCTCATTTAGGAATCAAAATACATTTTCAAAACAGCTTCTTAGGTACACATTTATGTCAAACTCTCTTGAAAATGTGATGTCCAGCATGCTTTAAGAAATCTCATAGCTTGAAAACGAAGCCTACAACAAGCTGTCATAACAGACTCTTGATAGACGTAACTTAGTTTGAAAGGTATTTGAAGGAATTTTCCTTATCTTGTGAGTATCTTTTCACTGCAGTCTACTCTTCTTTTTTTTGTGCATTGCAGCTAATTGTTTGCAAAACAGAAATATCCTGAATGAAAAAAAATTCAAAATGACATGGTGTCTCTGCTGCTAGATCAAGTCTGGGAATAAGACAGAAAGCCGAAACCCAGTTAGTATACATGAATGTAATGGCTTAACATGGTAATATCAAGATGTCAAACTAATAAAAACTCTCATGGCTTTCACTTTTAAAGGAAGTTTGAATTGATACTGTGAAATTACTTTCCATTCTTCCACTGATTTTTTTTTCACCTGTTGACACTAATTCACCCCTGCTGTAATATTTGTACATATCATTTAGTCGTCATTTCTATATATCTAAGAATGGTACAGAGGTGACACTCTGGTAAACATAATTCCATGGAGGTTTCTAGGGGCTGTTTCTAGAATACTTTTGTTGTTTCACAAGTCAAAGGATTAAAATTGGAGAATTACATTAAACTAGTGGATAATGCTGTGGATAACCCCATCTCAGCCTTATTTTAGTTGAGATGGGCTTGAGCCCATCTCAGCTCTCTATTTTATTCATAATCTCACCATAAAACTTCAAAGGTAAAATGTAGTATTTGGGCTTTGCTTTTTCCTTCCTCCCATTAAATAAGCTTTCTGTATTTGAAATCCCTTCTCTATACCTGCATTACACTTGAACACAGCACATGTATTTGGATTTTTCAGATATTCTTGTTAAAAATACTTAGCAGGAGAATACTTTTTGTCTAGAACACATAATTCCTCTCCTTTCAGGGAAGCCTAGCTTTTTCTGAAGCTAAGACTATGATCTGTAATTACAGGTACAGACAACAACGCACCTGCCTCTTGTCTAATTGCTGCTCCCTTGAGCTTACTACTTTACAGACAAACTGTATCAATACAGAAGAAGCTGCATTGAATTAGCAGATTATGACTTTTTAAAAAAGATCATTATGCAGCAAATGCATAACACACAAGTAGGGTTATTTTGTGATGTTACTGTTTAAAAATACGAAACTAGCTGCTCAAAGTAATGATAAATATGAGAAAATTGTATGCATTTAATTTCCTGAAAATCTCTTAAGATGTGAAGAAAAGGGGACACAGAAAGCTTGCTCAGTAGCATTTGCTACACCTGAAGAAAATTACGAATACTGAATTCGTATTTTCAGTCTTCTCTGTAGTGACATATTTAGAACAGTTTATCTGGGTAATCTCTTCACTATTTTTTTACTCATTTGCACCTACGTTCCACGGAGTGGGAAACACTACTCCTTGCTTTACTCTCCAAATGTTTCACTGAAACTAAAATACCTGAAAACAAAAAATAACAGGCCACGTTAGAGATTTCTATATGCAAGTCAAAGTTGTACCTGGAAAGATAACAGTTGATCTTACTGACTTTCTGAAAACATCAAACCAACAAGTTGTTTTTCTGTGTTGAGTTGTTCTCTCCACTGAAGACTTTGCTTTTAGTTCAGGAGGCCTCATACTCTAGAAGCAGGAGCATCCTAGCAGCTGATACCAAGAAAGACAAGATACTCTGCAGTGGGAGCAAGAAAGAGCTATCTCGCAGCATGTTTTCTCTCTGCATTTTAGATAAAAGCCTAAATGACTGCAGTTAAAACACAACAGGCATCCATTGTGTACCACCACCAGGATGCGCAATAGCTGATCCTGCTGAGCAGATGATCTGCTGCAGTCACCACGTAATTAAGCGTTTAGATTCTGGGTAAGCAGATAATTCCACAACATGGGTAAAACCAGCAACATGCAGAGTTAGTGCAGAATAAGCATCTTACAGTATTTGGTGTTACACAGATACAAGCAATTGGGAAGTAGGGTTACAGGAGGCACACACCCAGACTCAAACACCCACAGATGGAAGAGATGATCTCTGCCAGGCTTGTAAGTGACAGCAGAGCATTGAATGACGCAGTCAGACATATCAGCCACAGCTGGAAGTGTAACTCTCCATGGAACAGAATTTACAACCCACAGTGAAACAACTGCCTCTTCTCTACCTGCCTTTTCCATTTTCCCAGGACTAACCTTATGCCACTTGCCCTATTACAAGTACTGACTGTTGTAGGCACTGGGAAAGACAACCAGGAAACAGTTACCCAGACTTAATGGAAAGAGATACAAATCTGAGAATACTGAGACACTGTGTACCAAATACCTTAGCAAGAAAAATAAATAAATAAATAAATAAATGACATGTCCTTTGCCTTTGAAAGGGATTTGATATTAACAGGGAAATTGCATTTCAGCAAGGACATTTTTAGTCTCATAGCAAAAACACACTGTCCAAGGACACATCTTATTACTATACACAATTAAAGCAATGACTGGACAGTACAAACTGTTTGAACTTGTTATAACACTTCATCTACCTTTTTGTGCATGTGTGAATAAAGGAATATTGTCATTAGACATTTATACTTGTTGCTTTAAATACTTGTTCAAATATAAAAACTCCAAAGTTCTGCAATATGCCACAAGCCTATGTGTAAATGTGTTCTGACCCCTTGAAAATTCAAGCTCTTAAGAAAAACAACTGCATTTGTCAGGCATGCTAGGCCAGTCAAAAGTTGCCAGAGGAAAATGAGATCAAAGAAAGGAGTTACTTGCATGTAACAGAGCAGCCTTCTAAATTCTGCCTTATTTGCACAAAATAAACCGCAACACCATCATCCAACCTTAGTTATATAAATGAATCTTAACTCCCAATACATCTTTGAAAAACATAAACCTAAGCTACGTGCATTTTTTTTCCTATTAGGAATAAATAAATAAATGCCCCTTTTTATTCTCTGCAAGACAAATAATGAGCCAGGCAATATTTTAAGCAAACTGTTAAAGCACAGCTGGATAGAATAAATCTGAGTCTTCTTCCACATTTCCTATGACAGCAGAAACTCTTCATATTAATAATCAAAGAATTAAAGTTAATTAATATTTTTTCCTATTTTTGTAATTAAAACGGTATTCTTGATTTTAAAATCTCATCGCAATTGTTATAAATTGAACAGCATATTACAGCACCAGCTGGAGTAAAGGACAGCACGTACTTCTATCAAGTGAACTTGTGTACCTTGTGTATAGCCAGATCCATCAGTGTCTGTGAAGAGTCACAACACCCGCTGAGATCAAAACAGCTATCACAGTATCAAATATTTCTAAAACAGGAAAATATGACAAGCTTTCACTTCCACCAACAGATAGATGGAAGACTGAGCAGCAGTTCTAATACTTGAATTAATTTTTTTTTCTCCCTTCCAACTTCAGACATTTGATGATTCTATGAAATCTAGTGAGTTGGTAGTAGCAGTTCGGTTTGCAGCATCCCTCCCATAAACACTGAAGCTTCTTGCTTGAGAAAGTCATCTTTCCCTACTTTCTGCTGTGTTCAGTTTCCCTTCTCTCACAAATTATTATAAATACCATTCTTGAATAATACACTTAAATTGTGATGACCAGCTGTTCAGGTTTTCTCTCCAGAAAATTTAAAAAGAAAAAGCAGTCCAACCGCCACTGAATTTGTTACGTGTACTTGTTACTTAAACACTGAGAATACAACTTTTAAAATGCCACCTCCTCCTAAAGCACAAAGCAACATTTTGTTGAGCTTCACAGGACAATACTATAAGCAGCTACTTCTTCTGAAAAGACTTTTCCTGTGCAAAGGTAGAGTTCAGAAACATACACATGTATAGTGTGGAAAACATGTTTTCCAGAAGTCATGTGTAACAGAGCCATCCACAGATCATCTATGAAAAAAAAACCAAAAACAACCAGGTCTGGAATCCCTACTGTCTTTTTCTTAAAAAGAAATCCCTGCAGTCCCTTGGCAGGTGAGGAATAGGGACTTCTCCCTCATGGTGCTGGTTGGCCAGGACCTAATGGCACCAACAGAAGCTACATTTCCTGGCAGTCTGAGAAATGGTGAGGTACCGGGGGTGCAGGGGGCACCGATCTGAAGCCATAATGAGATTGCACTGAATTAATAATGCAGCTACAACATGTGAGCTACATGGGAACCAGGGCTTGAGGGTGTTACAAAGCAGTTCATCAGCAAATAAGCAGCTATTTTTAGTATGCATAATGAAAGAGAATTGGCAACACTTCCAGCTGTTTTGTCAAATACCTGCAGCACTAAACCTTTCCAGTTAGATTTGAAAAGGGCTGGGGTACACTTGACTCCGACAGATGCCTGAGAACACTCAGATATACAGGTAATGAAAATATATTTTAGAAAAAGCCTCACTACTGGTGTTAGAAAATACCTACAGTGTTATCTCACATGAGGTTTCCAGCAAATAGGATCTGACCTTGAAATGCACTGGTGAAAAACTGCTTCCTTTTATTTTAAAATACCTAAAAATAATGTCTACAAGGTTCAAAAAACAACTCAAGTGGACACACAAACAATGAAAGTTCTTACTAAACCCCTTTTAGACACCAACCAAAACTGATTCCAGGTATGAATTATGATAAGATCAAGTAATTTCAAACTCTGTCTGAGCAATTACCATTTCAAAGCTCAAAGGAACAGAAGGAAGGGAGGGGAGTGCTTCCCTTTAGTCACTAACCTCCCTAACTATTTCTTTTATTTGCGGAATCTGACTCCCTGCACTCCCAACACTCCACGCTGACAATAAGGTACAGTAGTTTCCTGGGAGGAATTACGTGCCTCTGAATTAAAATTAAAAACAGCTGAGAGATAGTGGACTACATGGTATTACCTAAACCAGCAAGGCATTTCCCCACAAATGCCATGTACCTAGGAATTACGGCTTTTAATAAGCTAATAGCCAATAGTCTAAGTACTGTAAGTGGAATAAAGTGCACATACAAGCAGTAGCAACTAGTAAGAAGTGTGCAGTAAGCAACCTTCATTAGAACAAAAGTTAATTAAATCTACCATGGAGGATCACAAAAATAACTCGGATATTATATCCTCATGACCTCAATGAGGATTTTACTGTTTCCCTAAGTGTTCTGCCCCATCTAACATGCCACAAAAAAAGTGTTCTTCCCATATTGTTGTTAATGGAAAAAGGGAAAAAAACACAGAAAAAAAACCAAAACAAACAAAAAATCCAACAAAACAAAAAGTAGTTCATTTCCCTTTTTGATTCTGACTTGCTAACAGAATACTCCCAGTCCAGTGGGACTAGCACACACAGCCTCTTCCTCCTTCAAATTGGCTCTGGGAACCAGAACACGCTTTGAGAGCAAACAGCACATTATTTATAACAGTGATTTAAAGTAATCCAAGTTAAATCATTCCATCCTGGTACAGGCAAAGCTTGACTAAGTAAGTTTAGTCAAATAAGCTTGTATTGCCATTCTTTCAACTCCCTCCTACCACAGTTTCTCCTGGACATAAATGTGTCCATTCTCCCTTCCTTTGGACAGAGGTGTCTCCCTTCCCAGATGGCACTCTCTTTCTCTTCCTCTCTTTCAAAAAAGAAAAAAAAAAAAGATTTAAAAAAAAAAATTCCCCAGGACCTTATAAGAAGTCATTCTCTCATTCTTTTCTCCTTACCTATGCCAGGCATTCAGTAGAAATATCCCTGATATCATACACGCACTATCTGTCCTTATGTATAAGACTATAATTAGAGTGTCCTGCTCATCAGGAACACCCTTTACCCACGAACAGGACCAAACTTGCAGTACGAGTTATGCTCTTCCCTTTCCTCTGATTTTCCATTTCTGTACTGCAGTATATCCTACAGCAAAACTCCTCCAATGCCCACTTTCCCCGCTAGGTACAAAATACAAGAGATCATCTGGACGAGCCTGTCAGGCTTTGCTGAATGCCCGCAGGGAAGAAGTGCCAACTACATTCTGCCATTGGCTAGGTTACACAACAGACGTGCCTTACGGCCTGGAACGAATATTTTTGCAAATTCTGAAAGGGAAAACTCTTAAGGTAAAATACATCCTTCAGGGCGTAAAAAGGCCCACATATAGCCTCCTGCTCAGAACCGGTGAATTAATATAAAACTTTACCTGTGGTAACAGTTTTTGTGGTTTTTGTTTTGGTTGGTTGGTTTTTTTGAATTTATTTTCTTCTCTCATTGTTATTGTAAGATACCCCAGTCTGACCTCTTGGGACTTTTTCTTTGCTATTTCTCTGGTGTAAAACATGTTAATAAGACAAATCTAGAAAACTAAATTAGTTTTCAACTTATTTCATAGAACACCCACTCCTTCAATAAAACCCCACACAAACAAAAAAAAACCCACCAAAACCAAATTTCTATAAAGACTGGTAACAAAAATCCCCTCTCCCAGTTCTTGATATAATTAAGATCAATAACTCATTTCCTTATGTAATCTTGGGAACAGCAACATCCTCAGAGTATAAACAGTGCCAAGTCAATTTAGGTAAGCAATCTGTTTACAGAAGCACTGTTAAATAGCTTCTAAACATTTTTTATTTTTTTTTATGCTGACTTTTTTCTTTCAAAATTTTCATTTGACTTGTCCAATGCAGGATAAGGTTTAGAGCAACAAAACCCACCTGGACCAAACTGTCCCATTCAATTCAGCGTCATTAGAAGGCATTATCAGCCAACATACAGTAACACAAATGACCTTCTGTTGTCAGTAACGGAAGCAATATCAGTGCCACCAGGTGAACCCCCGAGCCCCAAAGGCATACGCTTTGAACAAGGACTGATACTTCCCCCACCCACATAGAATTAAAAAAAAAAAAAAATCCTATACTTGTGAACAACACAGATGTTAATAGCATTTTCCAGAGAAGGGAAATAGTTATACACAGGAAAGGTTTGATATGCTTACATACAATGGAAGACTCTTAGGTCTCTACTTCACTTTAGTACTAATCTGATACTTTTTAAAGAGCAATCCTCACTACAGTAAAAATCCGTGCAAATCGCAGCAGCCGCAACATAAGAATGCGCACTGAATTCGATTTTACCTTTCTAGCCCAAAGACTGGCTTAGAGAAACAAGCAGGATGAAACTATTGCCATTCACAAAATCTTACCAGGAATTAACACATCCACCAGCATACATGTATCTGCCCACCTCAGAAGAGGGGTCAGCGACCCCTCTGCATGAACATCAGTGTACATGAGTGACAAAGTGAGGTTTAGGCACCTAGGCCCTCACTGCCACTGTCACTACCCGCTAGAACCACAGTCCTCCCACTTTGAATCATGGAACACACACAAAAAGCCCTCTTCATTTAACATCATTCCGTTCAAATCCTGGATTAAAACAGAGCCAATATAAAAATTTGATATCATAATGTTGTCAATTTTCTTAGCAAATCTTTTCCTCAAGACCAAACGCTCCCAGGAGATTAAGTATCCTCTTTCTCTCCTTTTCAATATTACAAAACTGGAAGAGTAAAATTACATAACTGTGACATTTGAAATAAAGAGCATCTACGGACTTCTAAATTAATTGGACCCCACGCATCTTTGAGACTTAATTCTTAGACTAGCCTCTCTGACTTCTAGACAACTCCGTGTTACTGTCATTTCTACAAAACTAAAATAATGTGATCAAAAACAGGTGATCAAAATCCACCTTGCCAACAGAAGTCTTGCCCCAAAAAAAGAAAACACATTCACTTCATTATCCAATCCGGCATATAAAATGCAACGTTTCTTTGAGAACAAGAAGCAAGAATAAGCTCAAGCTTCAAGGTGACACCTAAATACATTTAGAAATGTAAATGAAGTGAATTTTTTCCTCAAATCCAGATGCCTTTTACTGAGATTTTTACCCATGATTTCCAATAAGTATAAAGAGGAGAAAAGCAGCAAATTAAAAAAAAAAATCCACAAGGCAAGGTGGTCACATGCTCATGGCTACATTTTTGTTCAATTTCTTCTGCATTGTAAAACATGCTTGTAAAACATCTACGTGTTCAAATTTTGAGGAAAGTCTTCCTTGCCTACAAGCTCCACAAATAAACAACTTGAACAAACTAACTTTGCGTAGAGTAGCCATGTGCTTTTCTTTGCTTTCTCAGTCCAACTCTCCCTTGCTTTGCTCTGTTACAGACTGGAGACACAAAAAGAAAAAAGCCAATACCTCAGAATGGCTTGGAACAGTTATTAGGAAATAAATCCTCACATAGCCTATCCTGTACCCTATATACTACAGCCTTTCCTTGTTGCCAAAAACATTGATTTCTAACTGATGCCCACAATAAACAACAAAACTCACACCTCAAGGGAAGAACATTTCCTTCCTCTTCAAACAAGCAATATTTCAGAGATACACTGACGGAATCCATCAGTGATACGCTGGCACAAGCCAGCTGTTTAAACCCATTATTAATGGTGGGGGTACACAAAGATACTTCTCTTTTCTTTCCAGTTCAGCACCACATGATATGGAAATTATAAACTAAAAAGAGCTCATGTGGCAGCAAAATCTATATGACATGAAATTTCACTTACACTCCTTGCAGTCCTAACACCAGGACAATAGCAGTCCTGTGGATGGACAAAGCTCATGCAATACTTTCTTTATCCCACCATCATTTACGGTGACACCAAAACAAACAGGTTATAGCTGTCGGTAAAGGTGTACAGTCTGCACATTTCTGCCCACAAGATACTTCCTTCAGTCAATTTTATAATATAAGAGTACTCAAAGATTTCTTATTAAAAGCAAGCTTTCACAGAGCAAACAATAAGGAGCATGATAAATTTAATTATACGAACTTTTGCTTACATGCCCTCTTGATCTAAACAGGCAATATACCAAGTTTGAAGTAAACAATCACGATGAAACTCCCAATGATCTGTAACATAGCAATACATTTCCTCAATGATATGAGCTACAGTAAACACCGTGGATCCAACCTCCTCCTACAAATAGTGCATTGCACTGAAAGATTTGATCTTGATCATCAGATCTTCTAGCAATCCAAGCAACCATATTCATTTGGAAAGAAAACTGTGTTTGATAACTATTGCATCACAAAGAACTTGCTGATATATTAGTGAGGACATTCTAACCCTGTGCAGAAATTGTACATTTAAGATTCAACAAGTCTTTTACAGTTTGGCTTCTGTTGACTGTCAGCATGGAGACCAGCTATGTACTTACACTTTGCTGTTAAATATGTATTTTTTCCTTTCCGTTGTAAGTGGACTTAAAGCACAGGCAGCTAGCTACTTAATGTATTGTCAGTAAATTATTTCAGATTATCACCTTCTTGCAGTCACCAACACAGAATAATATAATCATCTTAGACTTCATGTAAGTCATGTAAGATATGAAACGCGTTCACGAGCACATGGAATATGAGCGCTGATCCTCCAGAGCCATTTTACCTGTTCTGCACCATGCTCATTGCCATCCAGTCTGAAGGGTAAACATTCTTTCCAATGAGATCTTTGAACATGATGAATGTTTCCATCAAGAAGTCCTAGCAAAACAAAATACAGTAAGTCTGTGACCATGTAACACAAAGTTTAGGTGTTCCTGCTGTGATTAAAGAACTAAGATGGAGGGCTCCACTTTGGTCCCAGTGAAGTCAATAGAAAAATTCCTGGTGATATCAGTAAGGCCAAGATTGGAACTGAAGTCCTGTAAAACAGCAGTCTCAGGTTCCAAATGAAAGCTAAAAGTCATTACATTTGGAATAAAAATCTTGAATTTTTTAATTAGCAAAACAATCTCACTATACATAATTAACAGATTTGAAAAATATAGGATTTTTTTATTTAGTCCATTTAGTCCAAATTTAGTTTTCCAAATTAAAAATTGAAGGCACTGACAGAAAGTTTTCAAACAAAACAAACACAATTTATTTCCCTAGAAGTATTTCAATATCACTGTATAATGAACTTAAATAAAACAATCATTTCAGGTCTATTTCACCTACAGCACATACATACAGTTTTACCCTTGAACTTCTGAGCAAGTCACCTAGAAGTCCGCAAAACTAGCAAGCTGTAACGTCATCATCTATCACCAAAACCTCACATGCAGCTCTCTGTGAAGTTTGCACTCTTTCTTGTCACATTACTTACAGAGAACCAAGTGAAAAATAGCTCTCAACAGCATTACTTGAAAACAAATCTTTGTCATCTTCACTGATATATAGTACATAAAAAAAAAGAAATGAAAACAAACCAATGCCCTTAAAAACAGCAAAACCCATTGAATATATTGGTATCTTGTCTTTTTAAAGTTTTTTTCCCCTGCAGAACTGTTCAAGTAGTTTAAGTATTATTAAAACTTCTAGGACCAAGTGCTCAACCTGCTTGGAATCTGAAATGACGTTAAAATACTGTTACATTTTCAAGTAAACTAAAGCACATGAAGAACTGCAAAAGCTACTCTAGGTTTGATCAGTTAGCATTTCAGTTATGGCAACACTGTGACTTTCAGCAAGCAGAGAAAATGGACAGATCTTGCCAACTGATAATATTACCTCAACGGACAAACTCTAGATGGTGTAATGAAAACTTTTGCCAATACCCAGACTTATTTCAGAGTTATGTCAGGAGTATAAAAGGACAGACACAGGGCTACCAAAACAAGTACAAACTTGAATATACCCCAAGTATCGTTAAATTATGCCAGAAAAACCACAAAGCCGTGCTGCAAGAATAAGGCGTTTACTGCATTTAACACACAAGATTATCTGGACCAGGAGCAGACTCAATAGTGAAAATGAAAAGTGGAAATGGATCATCACGTGCAGAGCGAGGAGGGAGGGTTCAATTAGTTGAGGTGGGTTTTGTTATTGTTTTCTTGTGGTTTTCTTTTTTTTTCCCCTCCTCAGAACAGTATAACACAAAGATCCCATGACTTATTCTTGATTATTATATTACCACCTCAGTGCTAGGGTAAACAACAACAACATTTGTATCTTTCCAAATTTCTGATTACAGTATTGTCACAGGTCACCATTAGAAGAGGGAGGCAACACAATGACACAGAGGCAGAAATAGACTTCATTCTCGGCAGAATCAGACAAGATACTCTAAAACAATACTACTTATTTTTCACAGGAAATAAAATATTTAGAGCTATTTATCATCTCCATGATTATTTTGTACTCACCACTAGCTCTGAATTTGTCTGAAAAGTTTCAATGTAAACGGAATAATGCTGGTTGTTCATCTGGTTCAAGATGGCTGTCATGCATGCCACAAAACGACTCTGAAAGAAAGTCAAAAGTGAACACATGCAGATTACTTTAGCAAGAACTAAGAACTCAAAAAGGACAATTCAAAAGCTACCCTGGCAAGGGGCAGGCTCTGGTGAGAAAGTTACATCTTTTATGAAACTCTGCATGGAAACACACGTTACTAGAAAACTTTATACATGAAGTACAACTCAATATTACCTTAAGACTCCCAAAAGGCATATGATGTTGCCTAGGATTCCCCCATTAGGAATTCATAGGAAGAAAATATATTAGCATCAAATTTTTCTAATCATTCTAGAAACATAGGCTATTCACAGGAAGAAATATTGGAAGAAAGGATTTTTTTTTTTTACAGTCTACAGATGTTTAAGTAGCTATTACAGTACTCTGTAAAACTTATAGAACACTATTACTCTAATCTTTCAAAACTTCTTTCAAAATGAAATATTTTATATTTCTCAAATCCTAAAGCAGAAATGCTGAAAGATATAAAGTTATTTATCATCCTAGGTTTTCACTGTAATGTACTGAAAGTCATGCAGACATTTCTCTCTCAAGCAATAGTGAGCTTAATGATTTGCAGTTTTCCTTTAAGACAATGAAGAATCCTCTTTATTGATACTTCTTTAATTTGCTCAAGTTTTAATTATTGTTTTAAAAGTGAACCTGCTTTAGGTGCTCTGATTTTATTAAAATAAGAGACTATGAAGCAGATGAGCATAAAAATAATTTTCTAGATTTACTTGGATCTTTTCATCATACTGGTTTAAAATTGATACAAAGGACTCCCCAGCCCCTCTGCCCAGAATCTAATTTCCACTTGGTACCGAGCAGATTCTCTGTTTAACTCTATCCTTCTGTTACATCAGAAAGGCAACAAAGGCACATGTTACCAAAGTATCAGCTGTAGTTTGTCAGACCCAACCATTTTGTCTACCCCTTAGAGGAGGGAAGCCTTCTTTAACTTCAGGTTACGGCCACTAGAGGTCTTTCATCTGTTAGCGGCTGTTCAGTTTGTACTGCCTTTTATTTATTTATTTATTCCTACGTGAGCAGACCCAGCACACTTCTTGCATATAAACAGTGAAAATTACAATATAAGGGACCTATTATACCTTCTTTTGGAGTAACATTCATGCTAGTGAGAGGCTTGCCTACTTTTTAAGACAAAGAAGACACATTTCCTGCAGGTAAACCAAAAGCTTTCAGGTAAGGAATCGTGTGTTCTCCGGTACTGCTGTTCTTCTAAAAAGAAATGCTGGTTTTCCTGCTGTAGTAGTTCACTTTTACAGTTACGGATCAGACAAATCTTTTCTATGATGTTAACTGTATAGCTGAAACTAATAATGAATTGGAAAGGATTCGGTAATGAAACTGTGTGGTGCTTTTTCTTCTGATGTCTTGATTTTGAAAAAAAAACTACTGACAGAAGTTAGAGAATTGTACATGAAAGAGAGCTTGTATATGAAAGAGAGCTTGTATGTTTAGTAGTTAAACATTTTCCACAGAATGCCTTTCTATACTCATGTTTAATAATCACTTCTTGAAATAAGCAGCCTTTTTTCACAGGCATTGAATAGATGTATTATGTTGCTTAAAGGCATAAAGACTAAAAGGTTACTGGTGTTGTTGAAACCAACTTCTAAAATGTGTCTAGCTATATCTGTGATTACAGTACAGCATGAATGCTTATTCTTAGTAACTGTGTACAGTGATTTGACAGTTAACAGATGATATGCCTTGATCACCAAAAAGAGCCATAAGCAAGGATCACATATTGCTGGACAGAACCTCGCACCAAATTCACATCAGTGGGACTAAATGATACACAAAAAAGAAGGTGACAGTAAAGCTGGTTTGCTACAAAAACTTCCTCCATCATTTCCATGTAACTGTAAAGCAGGAAAATACAGAAATACAGTTTGATCTTTAATAATATACTTGCCAGCGATCTCAGCTATTAGAAATTAACTGCTAGATTCTTTATAGGTCAAAAGCTTGCCCCTCCCTCCTAATCCCCAAATGCCAGCAATAAAGATTCACTTCTCAGATGCAGCCTCGGATCTCTGAAAGTACTCACGCTCTCTCAGCATCACCATTCTCACCGGCAGAACTTAAGTGTAATACAGGACTATAAAAAGCCGTGATCAAATCTGCAAGTACCTCTATGGATTCACTGAAATTCTCTTTGCTGTTTAAGTATCTCTTACAAGAATGTGCAAAGAGCATGAACTGCTTGGAAACAAGGCAAGTTCTGCAGCAGAATGATCTGTTACACTTTGAATGCAGACTGCATGCCCCCTAGATGGACAGAATCAAGCACCACCTACCAATACAATAGTTTAATGCTTATGATTCAAAATTTATTTCATTAAGCCAGGCATTGTACATAGGGATTGAAGAGTATAAAAAAAGTTGTGACAGCAAAGGTGAAGTTCTTCAGATAGGATATTAGCAAGTGATTTCAGCTGTGCTGGGGCTTGTTAGGCTTTATCCTGGGAATTACAGCAGAAAAGGTTGATTTGTACTAGGTCAAACGTGTAAAAAATAAACACATCAAAGTAAACAGTTTACTGATGAGAGAATACTAACAGAAAACCTGACTAAAATAACGTTGAATCCACGGCACTACTAAGAAGATATCTAATGAAATATGTTTTACAACTTAAAAACTTTCATTTCCATTTAAATGTAAAAGAACCCAGCACAGAAACAGCACTGAACTCTTTTTAATTAACCAACTGGCTGGCAGCCTTTCAAAAAACGGGTAAAGAAATGGATAGTATGAACATTGCACTTCTATCGGGAGCAGGAATACGGGTATATATGGGGTCAAATGAAAAGGAGTCAGAAGAAAGTATCTCAGGTAGCATTCAAACTCCCTGTCCACTTAAAAAAGCATAATTAATATCAAATTTAAATGAACTACAAAGCTGGCTGGCTTTAGAATAAACACTTAGAAATAGTGGCTAAGGTAAAAGAAACGTTTTGGTCAGGTATATACACAGTACATCAAAAGGGATCCTAGATGTATTCTGTAAAACAAATAGGGCTTTCTAAGGTCAAGGGGAAAGAACGCGGAATCTTTTCCCCTGTTGTGAAAGTGCACGTCAGCTGTGGATGCAACACCTACAGGAAGAGAAACCTCAGAAAAACCTTAGGGTCACATGGGTAAGATGACAAACTTCAACACCTAGCAACTAAATCCCGGCGTACTTTATAATAGCAGATGGTGACAGGTTGCCGTAGTAACTTCAAATAATACTAGCACCACCAGAATTAATAAAGCTAATGCACTGGAAAACCAAAGAGCAACAGCAGTAACTCAGAATGAAGCTACACTGATTCAAACCTACAAGTATTTCAGTGGCTGTAGGGTGGGTAATGGTCAAGCAGGTGTACTTCTGGAAGGACTAAGGAGGAGGTTTATTTCATGTAGGCACTTAAGGAACATTTATATGGAAAGCTTTACCAACACAGAGCCCGAGTGTAAATATATAACTACATGCACATCATTAAAGGGCAGATAAAATAGAAACATGAATAATTCCTAATCTTTCAAAGACTCCTGAAAGCCACAGATGATGCAGTTACTTTTATATCCCCTTTTTATCAGAATAGTGGATGTTTTAAGGCTCATTTCATTTACCCTCACAATTAATGTAAGGTAAGAGGACTCCTTTACATACCATCATTGTCTCAATCTGTAAGCCTATGTTCACCAATGATGGTTTACATTTGATCAATGCACAGTTCTCTGTATTGTACACAGAATCTTATCCGGAAGGTCCAACATTTTTATGGTGCACAAAGCTCCCATACTACATAGATCAGCTTTAATTCTGAACTCCCTTTCGGGCTAAGTCAGAAGTTTCAGAACTCATCACATGTTAGTGACAGTAATTGTAAAAATGGTGCACATAAAAAGGGCAACAAGAATTTCTACAGGTCAAACAGTTCTCTCTTTTTTGTTCAGAAACAAGTCCAAAAATCTTTCTGGAGGAGGGGTGACAAATATTTAATCTTTAATGTAACTAAATAAAAGCTAACCAATCAACTGCTTCAATCTAATGTTAAAAACAATCAAAATTGATGTTGTAGCACAAGCATGTAATTGAGAAGGTCTCCCAATATACTGCCTTCACAGAATTATTGAGTCATCACACCTGTTTAGTGTCATGAGCTAAAGAGCAAGAAAAGAAAAGCATGGAAGATGCTGAGTGATGCCATGAAGAACCACAGTGGTTTGAAGGCACAGTTTCTCAGAAAACCACACTACACCTTGAGGACTGCATAGAGGGTAGCATAAACATCTTTAACATATTTTGCAAACAGTAAACAGCGGTGCTCTGAAATGAAAAAAATAAGCAGAATTTGAAGTGAATTGCTAATGTAGTTCTGTTTCTTCTCCAGAAATAGATGTCAATGCCAATGCATGTGCTGTCCTAAACTGTGCTGTTTCTAGCTGTAAAAGCACAGAAATGCAAACATCAGAACAGGCTGCTATGCAACAACCTAGAGTGCAGTGTACATCTGAAATGGGAAATAGCTCCTAATCCACGCAGACTTGTAGCTTGCCAATGAGTGCACCTTACTAATAATTAATTTACAATAACAGAGTCATCTACACTTAGGCCTGAGTTTTTAATTTTCCATTTACACATTCATATAGTTCATGAGTTCTGTCTTGTCTTCTATAGCTGACTGAACAGTCGCTTAGGCATCCTGTTTCTACATCTGACAGCTTTTGATTTCTGACTGAAAACATGCTGGGCTGTTTGAGCTTGTTCTACTCTTTTCTTTACGTTCACATGACTTAGCCAAAACGACATATAGCTATAAAACCAGCAGAATACCAGATGGAAAAATACAGGACAGCTTTATAACACAATGCAATAGTAATAGCAGCTGCTCTGTAAGATTTAAAGACATGTTCAAAGTTAGACAATCACGGCAATTTCAAAATAATTTCATTGAAGACTTTTTCAAACATAGATAAAAGCAGTAAGACACTGGCTTAGGGCATGACATAAAAGTAGCATTTTTTAAAAATATGTCCTTTGACATCTATTTTTATTTATTTATTTTTAAATTTGTGTCAATTTCCAGCAATTTTCCAAAAAGAAAATTTCTCATTCTCTGCAATGTTTTTGTTGCTGCTGGGTTTTGTTGTTTGGCCAGTTCTGTGCCATAAATCTGCTCCAGAATTTCTACGGCACTCTCTGGCTAGGATGAACTTTCTACTGTAATTGATTTTACTTATGCTTAAGTCTGTGCTCACAGATGTGTAATTTATTACTTTTCCCATAATATTAAGAGTGTTCCTCTTCAAGGTGTATGTAAAAATACATTATGGATAAAATTATTTAGCATGAAGTGAGAAGGCAGTCATTTGGAATGAGCAATCACTGCTTGAAAACAACTAGCTTGTCCTGAGCACAGTTGCTGCTTCATCTCCTCACTTCACTGCTGCTGTCCACACTCCCAGTCTCGGCTCTGCTCTATCAGATGAGATCTTCCTTCCTTGCCTTCAGGGATATACACAGCTTCATGCTGCATCTCTCCCTTCTCCTTTGCAATCCACTAATTGCTTCACCACCATTACCTTAGTTAGTCTCCAGACTGGTCTCACAGGCCACAAGAAATCTCCTGCCCTGGTACTTAAGATACCCACTGAGAATCCCAAGTATCCCTGTGCTGTCAGGCTGCTCATTTCACTAGTTTCTTATTTGAAGTGCTATTCCATTTCCCTGTTGCCACTAAACCAGATGGTCAGCCAAGTTGGCAAAGCGTGGCTTGTCCTGCCAAGTGTCCCAGTGCACTCGTTCCCACGTTAAAGATGATGCAGTCGGTATGCCATAGAAACAACAGCAGCACACACAAAATACAAGCAAAGAATAAGATTAAAAATATTATCCCTGATTTATTTACTGTGGTAAAGCCTGGCCAGTCTCTCGCATTGAAAAGGACTGGAAACCAAACTGGGTACTTGAAGGAAATTATACAATGGCTGGGATGACCCGGAGCTAAACCCCTGCCGGAAGGTATAATACTTAAGAGCAGAAAAAACCCAGAGGGGATTGCCAGCTGTATAGGACTGCAAAGCAAAACATGCTGTCTGCAAGGGAGATCAACAACTGGGTTGAAGAGAAAAGTATAGAACTGGGCAATTTAAGTTCATTAAAGTGCAATAACATCTTTTATTTC
Source organism: Pterocles gutturalis (assembly GCF_000699245.1). Classification (NCBI taxonomy): domain Eukaryota; kingdom Metazoa; phylum Chordata; class Aves; order Pterocliformes; family Pteroclidae; genus Pterocles; species Pterocles gutturalis. The sequence continues at coordinate 59,561 of NW_010134655.1, forward strand.
TATGCCACATATTTTGAATTTACACTTATTGTGAAGATGCATGTCTTGGATGCTGACTCACTTCCTTAAAACTAAACAGAGCCACTGCCTGTATTCCCAGAACTAAGTCACCCTTTAATTGATTTTGTTCTTCTTCAGCTGCACCCACTGAAGACAGAAAAATTAAATTAACTTCAACAACACAATCAGAGATGAGACTAATAC
>NW_010134656.1:0-5892 GCF_000699245.1 Pterocles gutturalis
GTAAGTTTGCCGATGACACCAAGCTGTGTCATGTGGTTGACACGCTGGAGGGAAGGGATGCCATCCAGAGGGACCTTGACAGGCTTGAGAGGTGGGCCCATGCAAACCTCATGAAATTCAACAAGGTGAAGTACAAGGTCCTGCACATGGGTTGAGGCAATCCCAAGCACAAATACAGGCTGGGTGGAGAATGGATTGAGAGCAGCCCTGAACAGAAGCATTTGGGGGTGCTGGCAGATGTGAAGGTCAACATGAGCCAGCAATGTGTGCTTGCAGCCCAGAAAGTCAACTATATCCTGGGCTGCATCAAAAGAAGCATTAGCAGCAGGTCTCCCTCTGCTCTGCTCTCGTGAGACCCCACCTGGAGTACTGTGTTCAGATGTGAGGCCCCCAACATAAAAAAGACATGGATCTGTTGGAGAGAGTCCAGAGGAGAGCCACAAAGATGGTCAGAGGGATGGAGCACCTCCCATACGAGGACAGGCTTAGCAAGTTGGAGTTGTTCAGCCTGGAGAAGAGAAGGCTCTGGGGAGACCTTATAGCAACCTTCCAGTATCTAAAGGGGGATACAGGAGGGACGGGGAAACACTATCAGGGAGTGTAGTGACAGGACGAGGGGTAATGGCTTTAAGCCGAAAGAGGGTTGATTTATATTAGATATTAGGAAGACATTTTTTGCTGTGAGGGTGGTGAGGCATTAGAACAGGTTGACCAGAGGAGTTGTTATGCCCCATCCCTGGAGGTGTTCAAGGCCAGGTTGGATGAGACTTTGAGCAACCTGGGCTAGTGGAAGGGGTCCCTTGCCCATGGCAGGGGGGTTGGAACTAGATGATCTTTAAGGTGCTTTCCAACCCTAGCTGTTCTATGATTCTATGATTCTATGGCTTCAAGAACTGACTTCCAAAAACCAACACAGAACAGATACCAACAGCTTTCTATAAGATCTATATGGCTGGTTACCAGAATCAGTCAAGCTTGGAGAAAGTCAAGCCAAGTATTTTAAACACCTAGAAAGCAGAGCATCTTGAAATGCCTGCTGGTCTGTGCTACACGTGAAAAAATCGATGCAGGTGCAGTCCTGCTCTTGCCCATTGTCTGGCATTGCCAGCCCCAGCAAGGTGACCAAACCATCCAAGACCGAATTAACTACTTCTCTGCAAACCAGACAGCACCCACAGTTGGCCACATGGGTATGAACGGCACCAACTGGCTAGAGTCCGTTATGAGTGCATACACCTGCCTATTTCAGACATACGCAATTTCCTTACTGATCTCTGAACCATGTGTGGACCAGACAACAAATCAAATAATACCTTGCTAATCAGAAAAAAAGACTGACTCTTGGGAAAAGTATTTTTGGCCAACACAGGCAACAAATATGTTTTGAAATGGAAGCCTGTACAGAGAAAGGGTAGTGTTTAGTCCCTAGCAATGGAAAATTGCTTGTGATGTGTATCACTCTTATGCAAACATGAGTCTGATGCCTTGCATGCATCCACTGCAGGTTTATACCAGTACAGGGGAGCACATGGAGTGGTCCCTAAAGGAGGTGAGCCTTAGAAGTCTACTTAGTCCATCAGCTGATCACGAATAAAACCACATTAGCACAGTTTTAAGATGTCATCAAAGCAATGAATATAAGCCAACAGGCTGAAGAACAGATGAAATATTAGGACAGTTTATTTAGGGCCACTCATGCAGGTCCTTTTTTTTTTTTTTTTTCTTTTACACTTAGTAGTAATGAAAGCCTCTTCTCTGGCACTGTTCCTTTCTACTCTTCCTCTTGCAGTTCACAGCTCCTTGGTGTCAATAACTATGGGCAGCAAGAGACATCCATCTACCTTTGAAACTCAGCAGAGAAACAAACAAAATTCATGTGTGTGAGAGACCTCACTTTTATGGAGGCTACCAGATGAAGAAGATTTAATAAAACTGTGAGTCAAAAGGAGTACTGGAAATTTTGATCTGGACTAAAAGGCTTCTGTCCCCTTGCAAACTGTGTGATATCCATGCAGAAATACTTCAAAGACTGAAAGGACTGTAAATCTCTGTCCCCAAGGCTTCCTTTCTTGGAATTTCACCAGAAGAAACCAGATAGTACCTCAGAACTCAGAGCCAGCTGCAATTTTCCTGAAAATAAAGGAAAACAAACACCAAAAAGCAACATATGTTAAAAAAGAGCTAGCCTAGTTTCAAGACGAAAAGCTAAATTCAACTCTAAACAATAAATGAGGATATCAGAGTGTCTTACAAGTGTAAATCCTGTTGGGGTAGAAATACTAGAAATATTAACCTTACCTGTAAGAACTTGTTGTTAAATCAAAGGACAAAACAGCAAAAGTTGATTCCCCTGATCACTTCAAAGCTACAAGACTGAGGCATTAGAAGATAAAGTGACAAAACAGAGATCTAAATGTCCATGCTTTCTTTAGAGGAAAGCAGCTCAAAAGTTTCAATTCAACTGTGCCTCCTTTCTTTTTCTAACCCACACACTTCAGTTTATCCACCCTCAATTGTGCAGCTACATCTGCTTGTGGAATCATGTCAAACTTGATTACTGAAATGATTTCACTTAAAGGTAGTCTTCTGAGATAAAATACAACAGACCATGGGTCTGAGCAATGCAGAACTAGGTAAGACAGGAGCCCTCCCTTCATCTTCACTTCAAAGCCAAAAGAAACACTTCAGGTAAGACAAGTTTATTTGAATTATTGCATTTATCTGTGGTGAGGGGGTGGAAACTTCTTAGCTGACATTGCTAACAAAGAAAACGTGTAGGTAGGCCTAGATGCAGAGGTAGGGATTTAATTTCAATATTTTCTTCAATATCTAGAACCAAGGATGATTTCCTTGAGTATTACATACATGCTTTGGCCTTTGGTGTAATGGTTTCCCAGTGACTTTTTCTTCCCCATTATCTAGCTGATTTTTCCTTGGTTCTCTGACATGTTGGACCAGATGGAGTTGAAGAACTTGAGTGATGACAGCAAAGAACAAGAACTGATTCAGACAGGTGAGAACACCCTCAAACTTGCTGTAAAGCCGTAGCAGAGGCAGAGAGAACACATGCTGAACATCCAAGAAGCTGCCAGGGAGTCATACTGTTTCATCAATCCTACAAGCACAGTCTACATCAAAACCAAGTAGCAAGGCAGCAGACAACTGGCATGTAATGGAACAGAAAGAACAGGGCTAGTCTACAACGGAAGGCAAGCCAGAAGCTTAGGTTGACCACAGATCTGTCAGTAACCTCAAAGACCTGTATATAGTCCCATAGTATCTAAGCAGGTGAGCAGAGCAAGCGCTGCCAAAGAGTCCACTGACAGTCCAGTCACCATCAAAGGCCATTTAACGAGTCAGGGCTGTGAAGGCACAGCCTTGGACACCAGATCCAGGTCTAGTACACTGGTAGCCATGTTTTGCCTGCATTTGGGTAATTTAGCATGCTGATTCAGCAGCTAGTCAAGAGTCCAGGTCTGTGATCCATACACATTTTTGGCCTCTTAAAAGAGCCTCATTCTGAGGAAAATAAGCAGTACATAATTAAAGAAAAGCATCTCCCGCACCTCCTTCAAATGAGCAATATAGCAATAATGATGGGAAGAACCTGAATATAGCAAAGCTAGAAAGTTTAGATGGATGATCTATTTCTGCCAAAGAGAAAAGGACCGACTTTTATTTTCAACCTCCTTAATTTTCCCACAGTACTCAGTACTGCTGCTGTGCAATTATTTCACTTGAAAATGGTGGCTGGGACCCAAAGCAGTCTGTTACAGTAGAGGGGTATACACAGTGAATCACACTGGAAAGCTGTGTGTCCATTTCTAGTAGCCTCAAACACAGCTAGTCAAAGCTGTTTTCAAAAGCTGTATGTAGCCTTTAGGTTTGTTGGACAGATGCTGTAGATTCAAGCATACTGCTAATGAGGCGCTACTCCTTCTGTTCCTCATTGTATGGACAATATCAGAGTGCCTCCATGTTACGTTTGGTCACATGTGGAAGAGAGCTAGTTGAAGCTGAAACAAAAGTCTCATGAGATTACTTTCCTAAGTTTGCTTGTACATTGAGAAGAAACCCGCAGCCTAGCTCAGTCTCCTTGGTAGAAAGTGCATTTGCAGGATCAGCCACCCCAGCCTCCAGTTTCAGAGTGATCCTCAAGTTCTTCTCTAAGTGATCATACAAGTTCATACAAAGCTCCCACAGAAATTTTTATCTTCTTTCCAAGCATTTTCTATCTTCTTTCCAAGGTAGGCTCCAAATGATGTCTTGGTTTCATCTATTCACCTTGACTTGAACTACAGAAATCCCATGTACTTGGGTGTAAAGCTGCTTGTCCTTATGCCAACAGGTAAATAACACAACATCATGCTGTCTCAGTTAAAACAAACAAATCAACAACAATAACACTACTACCAAATCTGTCACACTTATTATCTACCAGCTTCCTGTGCTGCTCATCTTTGAGGAAGTGGTTCTTTATCTCCAAAGTTTGAGCTTGAGTTAGTTAAAGATTGACAACAATCCTTGAATGAAGATCCTTCAGTTCTCATGTACAATGGGAGTTACTGCTTTTGAACTACAGCATCCAGAAGATGGACCTTTTTCAGAGCCCAGAAGCAGAGAAATTCTCTCCGCAGATCTCACTATCTCTTGCTGCAAGACAGATTTCCTTTACTGCTTGCTTTAAGGTAAACACATAGCAACATTTGTGCTATTTTGTACATAAATAAATGCAGAACAGAACTCTGTTGTGCATGCTTTTCTTCTGGAAGAGAAAGGAACAAACACATGGCAGCTGACAGTTGTGTTATTGGCAGCACTACCATCAGGATGCTTAAAGTCTGTTGAACTGAGCAGTTTATAAAAATCCACATAGGACAGAATGGAAGTTATAAAATAATATATTTGATGTGACCATGCCTTTGAATTGAGAAGTGTAACAACAACAGGAGCACCAGAGAAGGAAATGAGAATACACAGGGAACCTAGGAATGTGAAACAGATCTTCTTTCTGCAGCAATATTTACAGAAGAGACCTGAGTTGCTCTTCATACACTGTAAATACAGTTCCCTCCAGCAGGCCCATGTCCATAATTGCACCGATCTATTTCTGTTGGTATCTCTGCCCCCATTCTAGGTAATTTCCTCCTCACACAAAACTTCGCTTAGCGGTCAACGCTAGAAACACTGCTGTGTTAAGACTCAAGAGACACCTCTGCTGGAGACAGTTTGAAGTTGGCTCGATTAACTTTTTGTTGCACTTCCACTGACACCCAGGGGAAGGCAGGTGGGGACTTTCTGTAGGGTCTCAGAGAATCTCCCTCATGGCATAGCATCACAGATACCATGCTGTGCAGACAGCAGTATCCTGCTGCCAGAGCAGAGAGTTCAGATTAGCACTCAGACAAGTTTACCCTTTGTGTTAGGTCGTGGGCTTGGGACCAACGAGCAATTTAGCCATGGGTCATGCATCAGCGGTCTAGGAGGCGGTGGGTTACATTCATCTCAGCCTGCCGGCTCACAGTTTACCGTGGCTGCTGTCCCTGCCTACTTGAACCCAGAGAAGCTGTTCAGCCGCAGGCTCCCTCAGGGCAGGGGCAGCAGCTGTCGGGGGGAAGCGGTTGATGCTTCCAGCCTCAGCGCAGCCCCCCGACTCCAGGAGGGTGCAGGCGAGGGATGCCTCTGGAAACCCGAGGAGGTTCCAGGGGGATGCTGTGGGGTGAGTGGGCGGCACAGTGAACGGGGCGGGACCCGGGAAAGCAGGCTCCACGCAGAGGTCTCGGAAAGGGGATCTGGCCTGGGATGGTGGCGGCTTCTTGCTCCGGGCTCAGCCGGGCCGACTCCGGGCGACGTGAGGAGCGCTGGAGGAGCGAGTCGGCGGCGCTCCCTCCC
>NW_010134657.1:0-821 GCF_000699245.1 Pterocles gutturalis
TGCCATCCCTGTCCCCAACACTGTCCCCAAAGCCATCCCTGTCCCCAATGCTATCCCTTGTCCCCATCCTTCTCCCTGTCCCCAATGTCGTCCCTGTCCCCAACACTGTCCCCAACACTGCCCCTGTCCCCAACAGTGTCCCCAACACTGTCCCCATCCCAAATCCTGTCCCTGTCCCCAACCCCATCCTTGTCCCTAATCCCGTCCCTGTCCCCAACTCTGTCCCCAGTGCCATCCCTTGTCCCTGTCCTTGTCCCTGTCCCCAATGCCACCCGTGTCCCCAACACTGTCCCCAACAACGTCCATGTCCCCAACAGTGTCCCCAACAGTGTCCCCATCCCAAATCCTGTCCCTGTCCCCAACCCCATCCTTGTCCCTAATCCCGTCCCTGTCCCCAACTCTGTCCCCAGTGCCATCCCTTGTCCCTGTCCTTGTCCCTGTCCCCAATGCCACCCGTGTCCCCAACACTGTCCCCAACAACGTCCATGTCCCCAACAGTGTCCCCAACAGTGTCCCCATCCCAAATCCTGTCCCTGTCCCCAACCCCATCCTTGTCCCTAATCCCGTCCCTGTCCCCAACTCTGTCCCCAGTGCCATCCCTTGTCCCTGTCCTTGTCCCTGTCCCCAATGCCACCCGTGTCCCCAACACGGTCCCCAACCCCATCCATGTCCCCAACAGTGTCCCCATCCCAAATCCTGTCAACTCTGTCCCCAGTCCCATCCCTTGTCCCTGTCCCCAATGCCACCCGTGTCCCCAACACTGTCCCCAACCTCATCCCTGTCCCCAACCCCGTCCCTGTCCCTTGTCAAAAAAAAAAAAA
>NW_010134658.1:0-4381 GCF_000699245.1 Pterocles gutturalis
ATGACTTCTGCCAACTCCCTCAGCACCCACTGATTATAAGGTACCTTTACTTGTAAGTCATCAAAGGCCATCAAGATGTGTAAAAAGATTTGTGTGTAAACAGTAAAATGGATATACAGATGTAAAAATAGCACATGAGAATCCTTTCATACACAGAAAGGTGTCACTACTCAGCAAAGCTCGTCAACGTAAATGTGCTCAGGGACTACAGGTCCATATCTACAGATCTCTATACCTAATTCTCATTGAGGTTTGCTCTTTGGCAAAAGATGCACATACAGGCATCACAGGATATAATCCAGAGCAAATCTCAAATCCCTTAAAAACAGTTAGGCAAAGGAGGACATTTTTTAATACCTTCTTTAAAACATGTAGGACAGCACATTGTAATGTATCACCTTGATTTCCATTTTAAACTTCAGCATGAGTTCCTCTGGTTGGTGGTTCTGTCTCTTCAGAGCATGTTGCAGGGTCTTCTGGAGAGTTCCAGTAATTATATAGTTACACATAATAAACATATAACCCAGTAAGTCTTGTAAATTAGAAACAGTCATTTTCTCAAAGAGAAGTTCACAACTTTCTTCCTTTCCCTGCCTAAACCACCAAGACCAGGTTTTGTGTTGCAGAAGCACAGAAAAAGCAAGCCAAATATTAGAAAAAGATTTTCTACTCGTCCTCTCTGAAGAGCAGAATGTGTTAAACTCGTGCAATGGATATGCTGAAGTTTTCTTCAAATGGGCTTGCTTCTTTCTGAATTCTGCATTTGCTGCTGCATTCAGTGCATGGCTGCCAAATCTGGGGAGATTCTGGGTGTGTCCACCTTCGACATCCATTGAAATATTTAGATACAATATACGAAAGACACCCGATTTTCAAAATGACAGATACCAAAGAAAATATGAACAGTGCGATATAAACATGGAAACTATATGTTTACAAGCCATGATCCAATATTAAAATTCACGTAGCAATGTGTATTTCAATTAATAACTAAAGATGTTTCATGGGGTACCTTATGGCAGGGGCAGCAGCATGCATCTAAATGCCTTTTGCTGGTGTACTGTGTTTTCCTATATTCAAAAAGTGACTTGGCTGAGGATAATCAGGCTTCCCTGAACTGACAAGAGGATTTCTCACCTGTCAAGGCTACATAAAGACAATCCCTTTTAATCCAGTTGGGGATTTCCCCTCTCTGGATACAATCAAACACAATTTTCTCGGTTTCAACATTTTCTAAGTCAGTCTTTGCTTTCCCAAGATTTCTGAAAAGCTTCATTGAGAGCTGCATCCTGTCATTAAACAACAACAACAAAAAAAACCAAACAAACAAAAAGCAAAAAAAATAAGTTTGTAAGGAACTGGTTACTTAAACCACAAGAAAGATGTAATTACCAAGAATATGAGGAAGAAACATCCTGCAAAAATGTAGGAAGAAAGATATGTTCATGTTGTAGCACAGGCTTACCAAATAAGCTTATTTCAGCATATTTTACAATACACTGGATAAAGCTTGCATAAGCTAGTTAAGCTGAAACATTTTCCTCCTTTTCTACCTTGTGTTTTTAACTTCCCTGACTTCTTTCTTAATATAAATGTAGATTCTACTTTTACTTTTTTACCCAAAACTATGCATGAAAATTACAGTAGCATTCTTTAAAATGTATTTTCTCTCTGTGAAAACAGCTCACTATTTTTCTGTATTATTTCTATCTTTGCTTTTTTAACTATCCAATATACCTTTTGTCATCAATAGGTTCATTTCCATGAAATACTTCATAGGACAGAATGTCAGCCTGAGCGCTATGAAAGGCTTCTTTCCGATCAGCCCTTTCATCCTCATTCTTCCGTAAAAGCTGAGTGATGTATTGTTGTGCCCCGGGGACATCACAATATATGGTGTGAACCTACCAGGGATCAAAAATTAGTATCATGTTTCCTGTAAAGCTGACACATCTATTTGTAATTGTAGCTCACATAACAACTGGAAGGACAGAAAAACATGTTTTTTCCATTATGTCATTCTCGTGCTTCAATAATTTATCTTTTAAAACAATGCTAATTAAGGATTGTGCAATTTTGGCTAATCAGTTTTCTGTAGTCTGACTTTCAGTGGGTATTTAAGGTTCTTTATGTGTTATTCTGAAAATCTCACCTCTAGCCTTTAAATCAATGTATACAAAATAACTTTCCTAACTTTTTAAAGACAATAATTACAATAAATAAAACTGCACTTTTTTCCTTATTGAACTTTTTAGAAAACCCAGTAAATACTTTTTCATCTTTGCAGTAACTGAGTTCTTACCTTTTTGACAAGAGTTTTCAAGAATACTAGCACTTTGATTTGAGGTTTTGTTGCCCTGTTATATCTTCTTTCACTTTGTAGGAGCTCAGTGACTTCTCTCTCTCGTTTCTGTACAGATTCCTGTATCTTCTGCAGCATGATGTGTGCTTGCCGAAGATCCCCCTTTTCTATTGACCATTCAGGTTTCTCTTCTTCATTAGCTACCTGGGGGGGCAACAAAGATAACTCTTATACACTAACTCAGGGTCTAGATTTTAATTCCTTCATATGCAATTGCCAACATTTTCCAAGGTAGAGAAAAATGTAGAAAAGCAAAAGAAATATTGAATAAGAAGGGCTGCTTGGTTCCAACATTCAGAATATAGTTTTTATAATCTGAAGAAGTAGCTCTTTAAAAGATTTTGTAGTAACATTTACACTGTGTAATATCATAATGAGAACAATAGCACTCTATCAGTGATTCCAAGACAATAAGAATTTTTTTTCATTATTGTCGCATTTTAACCATTAATCACCAATTTATCATTCACAAGCCATGTGTTTTACTATGAGTTAGTCCCATGGTTAACTTCAGGCCTTGCTAGATTCCTCCTGATTGCCTTTGAACTACTGCAATAATCCTAAAAACAACCAGTTATTTTTCTATTTTTGTGCTCACTTGTTCTGTTTTTAATTGTGAAACCACTGACACATCTGCTTTTTCTTCTTCTGTCTTCTCAGGCTTTTGCTGAAGAATTTTTATCTGGAAATTCATGAGGTCATGCACTCTTTCCACATATAGACTGATATTGTGAAGTTCCTGCAAAGCTGGATTGAAAACAATAGGAAAAACAGGTAAGAACAACTTCAATATTTCTAATATGCTGTTCCTGGAATATCGTTGAGGCAGGCCAAGTCATCTCCCTTTATAAATCAAGAATTTACAATGAACTAATAAATTTTAATGATCAAAAATTTCATTTATTTATTAAAAGTCAAAGCATTTTAAAGAGGTCGTGTTTTGTTTTGTGTTAAAGTTCTAAAGGGAAAGCTACAAGTGCTGAAATAAACCTACTCAAAACCAGTGCTGACTAATAAGCCAGTACACTAAGGAGTTTGGAGCATGACAGACACTATTTGTAGCTTCAACATTTCTTTATTATTCCACCCGTGACACAGTACTGCAATGGAAAAGCTTATATTGACTACAGCAGGTACACACTTTAATGTAAACAGAAAAACGTAGAGGAAAGAAAAATAGAGAGGAAACTCTCTATTTCTGAAATAAAAAACTCACTCATTGCGTGCTGGGTATAAAGATAATCTAAGTTTTTATGCAAGTTTTCTAGAATCCAGACCTACAAGACAAAAAACAAAAAAACAAAAAACCAAAAAAAAACAGGAAATCAATGTTACCAGTTGTCATTTTATTTCCTTGTGGAGAATAATCAATAGTAGTGAATTATGTTGTTGCCACTTTTAGGCACGGCCTACAAAAATGTGTTGTTGTGCAGTAATTGGCTGTTACTAGAAAAGAAAATATAGAAATAAACCAGGGTGCTCAGACTCTAGTGTTTTCACAAGACCCTGCTGTACCAAGATAGCCTATGCTTACATTTTCTTTAGCATGTATCCACATTACTGTAAGGAAAGAAGACACTCCTGAAACAGTTGAAGAACAAAAGCTTTTGGAAGTACAGTCCTAAGGCAGCCCTGAATAAAACAATGTGTGTCAAATCTTGCCAGTGTTTTTTGGTCTATTAGAAGGTATTCCTTTTTCCTACAAGCCTTAGAATATTGCATCCTCATCACTTCTTACTCTTTATTATAATATTTTGCTACATTTCCTTGATACACAATTATTAGGTCAAAGAATTTGTCAAATCCATCAATTTTCACAGTTTATCAGTCAGTAATAGGTTATTATTGTGGATGACATTGATGAAAGTATTTGAAAAGAGAAAACCCTGACTTCAAATACTGGTGCTATGCAAAATTTAATCGAAAGGTGGTGCTACATCATAAAAAAAAAAAAAAAAAAAAAAAAAAAAAAAAAAAAAAAAAAAAAAAAAAAAAAAAAAAAAAAAAAAAAAAAAAACA
>NW_010134658.1:4392-35476 GCF_000699245.1 Pterocles gutturalis
AAAAAAAAAAAGAAACAATGAAACCAAACCAATTCCCTGAGACGTTCACTCTTAAATCCTACAGAAATCTGCATTCAGTTTCCTAAATATAAAAGAAAATCCGACACCCCCCCACCCCCGCTCCACCATTAGATTAACTACAAACTCCGTGAATAGGTGTCTTGGAGCAGTGCAACAAAGGTTGGCTGTTACAAAGCAACGCTGAAGATTTGCAAACTTACAGGAAGACTTGAACATATTACATGGAATAGAACACCACATAGAAGACAACAGCTATCAGACCATGCTCACAGATACTATTGGTGTAAAAACTAACAAATTTCTTCCTTTACACAGCTCTGCAGCCATCTCAGATCTTTAGTAAACAGAAGTTCCATTATTACAGAGAAATTTGGAAAGTCTGAGGAATTTTAAGCACATCCCTTTTTCCTGGAAACTACCAAGTGAGGTAGTTTTGCTGCTAGGTCAGTCAGTCACACTTCAGTGTTGTAACAGCTTAGATGAGGTGAAGTTTTTGTTGATTTTTAATGCTAATTGCTAAGTAAAAAATAACCAATGTGCTCTACTGTGATTTAAAAAATCTTCAAAAGACACAAAATGTGAAATGAGAAAGAGAAATTACAATCTAATATTTTTTTAGTGGAAAGAATGATGTCATCTTCACTGGTTTTTACAGGGCAAAAAACTGCTTTGGTGTTCTGAAAAAAAGAAAAAAAAGGAATGTAGGTGCATAGCAGTGCAGTCTTAGCTGATGTAGATATACATATCTGAAGGCAGTGTTGTTTCCATGTCCCTTAGGCTCCTGGAAACAGCACACACTGGAAATGGTAGTGAGAACACTGTCTAACTCCAAAATAAAACCCAAACCAGATTTGTTTACCTTTTCTTCTTCCCATTTCTCTGTTTGTTGCTTCATTTGGTGAAGGAGATCTTCCTTCTCTTGTATCAGTTGTCTGTTTCTTTCCCTCAGGCTCTGAAGGCAGTAGAATAAGGCAAAAGAGGTTACAATTTTCACACAACGGCTTCATTTTTCAAAGAGGTCTCTAGATTTAGTTTTTATTATTTTTTTTTGTTCCACACATGGTGAGATGTCATAACACTCAGACCAGGCTTTTAAGTCCTGGGGCTCTTGCGCGACAATAATAACTGACCAATTACAATGATCGCACATGACCAGAAGTCATCTGATTCTGAAGACCCTCCCTAAAAGCATGAACATGCTAAACTTTTTCCTCAGTAGCAGAACAGGAGGAACAAGACAAACTTTAATATCTGTTCATCACCTTTTTTCATAAAAACCAAAGCTATTCAAGTGTGTAAGCATAGACAGTACAGGAGAACCACACACTGGGTTTATCAGGGGCCTGAACGTGGGCCATGCTGTGAAAACAGTTTTGGAAACATACTGCATAGCTTTATTCAATTCCAGAAGGAGACAGACATAGTTTTGTATTAATTTCACAAACTGTGTGCCTTCATTTGATTAGCTGTCCCTAAGAAGGAAACATTACTTACACAGCCTCTGGAACCTCTGGAAGTACCTGCTGTACTTACCCCCATGTAAAAATGATATTTCTTGGCTACCTTAACTGTATCTTGCCAGTGCATGTTGCTCCTGTTCATCAGCTCTTGGTAAGCTTCTAACTGGGATTTCAGATCCCTCATCTTCTCTCCATAATGTTTCTTTACAGTAGTTATAGAATGCTGCTGTATTACAAAATATTATTGAGAAAAAGAATAATGAGTGAAAACAGGAAAGCCAAGCATGATAAAGAGAACAGTTTCCACAAGAGGTAATGCTTGGTTCACTTTCTTCAATACTTTGTATTGTCTGCAAACATTTCTTATTGATCACAGGAAGTTTGTATTTTCACCCGCTGCAGATTTTGAGCAAAACTTACTGCTAAAGTAATTTACCTTTTCTCTGCTTTGTTCAGAAGTAAAGACCAAAGCCTTTCTGACAGTAGACCAGAATTAATTCACTCTAAACATAGTTAAGCAATTTCAAAGAAATTAAATTCTGCTCAGAAGACAAAAGCTTGGACATATATGTCCAAAATCACCAAAAAAACACCAAAAAAAGTTTTAGCACAGGAAATATCTAAACAAGGAAATAAACTTTTATGAGAAATACAAACAAATATGAAGATTTTAAAAGCACAGATACTTCCAGTGCTTCTATGAATTATTTTTATTTCAGGGATTTTAGTTAATAACACGTTACAGCAGCCGAAATGAAAGAGCTTCCATGAAGAAAGATCATTACAGTCCCTGTGCTTGCATCCATGCCCAGGAGGCATTTCTCTCTTACTATGCATCTGTATTCTCCCTGTTTTTCTCTTCCCCCAGTGATCTACAGAGCCAATTGAAAGTGCAAAATATGACTGTGCAAAGTTTATATCCCTACCGAAGTGCAGAAATGGATTTATAGAGATATTGCAATGTTTGTGCAGATGTGATAAATTTAAGAATAAGATGAAGTCCTGCTCCCTACTGGAGGATACCAAGCCTTTGTACACTACATACAGGAAACTCTCTGAAGCCTGCTTGCCAGTTTGAAGAGTTTGTTCACCTCTCCTTGGAGGTTCCAGAGGAATTTCTGAATCTCTTCTTTCTGTTTACCCAGAAATACTTTTAACTGTATGGAAAACAAATATCTGTGTATTGACTAAGTGCCTGTCTTACTCTGGATCAGAAAAAGAGAATGATGTGACAAATAAGCAGGAAGATGGAGCAGTGGCTGCAAAAAAAGGTTTCAGAATAGTGTAGTCAAAGATGATATGAGTGATTTAATGTTTTGGGAAAATTACTGACTAATGGAAAGCAGAAATGCTTTCACTAAGGAAAGTGTGGCACTGTGGGTTTATGGTAACAGGACTGGCACCCTGGATCCTTATTGTAACCTTGCAGGGGCTTACAGATGGAGGGATTCTGCTATTCTGTAAATCTTATTGACAAAATATTGCAAGGCTAAAGCAAAGCTAAGGTGCAAAGTGGAGAAGAAAGTACTCACATGGGAAGAGGCCATAAAACTGTCCACTTTGGTAATGAGGGAAGACAGTACAGCTTTGCATGGGCCTTTACAATAAGGTCATTATTGAGAGGCACAACTTACACATTACGCTTAGTGCAAATGTTCTAATCATGGTGTCAGTCATTAGAGGAACGTGGCATTTAAGAGAAAAGTTTAGTAACAAATACAGTCCAGAAAAATCTCTGCAACTCAGACAAAAAAATAAAACAGATTTCACAAAGTTGTAAGATCAAATACACATAAAGATACATTGACATTATTTCTGTAGACTTAGGATGGGTACCTGAATGCAGATGTAAATGTGAATGAAGTAGATTTTATCTCTCTGTGTCACTTTGACTAATGGTATAACACAACAAAAATGCTAATGCTCCAGAAGAATTACCTGGTTTTCTTTCCTTGTATTGTCTAGTTCTCTGATTATCTTCATGTGTTTGTTTTTCATTTGCTGCATGTCTTTTACAATCTGTAGAGGATGAAGGAAATTATCAACTCAGAGCATTAGCAACCCCAGTTATAATGAACCACCAAATAATTTTGAGCTACTTTTCTCAAAATGGCAGATGCAGTATAGTGAAGAGTTTGATCTTGAAAACTGATAAATAGCCAACAGGACTGCAGGCTAAAGCTTTCAGGCTTCAACAACTACAGAATATGTTATGTTATTGAATAAAAATCTATATATTACTTGAAATAGACTTTCTTTTCTAGTCCTAGTATCTCATCTCCGCCTCTTCCTTTTTACTGTAATGATCTGAATTGAATACAGAACACATAGTCATTACAATTATTCTAACATTCTTGAAATACAACAAGTGAATCTTATTACTGAGAAAAAAAAAGTGTAGGTAGTGAAGAAGATTGTCTTTTTGCATTTAAGAGTTAGATAACACAAACTGGTTTGAGAATGCACTCGATTTATTTTGTATTGCATTAAAATAATTTGAAAACTTGCAAAATTGATATAACTTTAAGGAGAACTACACGCATTTTTTCATGACTAATAAAAACAGATGTATACATAAAGGACTGGGAAAATTACATTCTTCCTGTCTGAAAATGAGTCTTTTAAGCTTAAAATCACGTCAGGATCCTTAGCGACTCTGTTTTATTCCGTTTGTTTCTAATCCAGTTCATAATAGTCACAAAAGGATAATTCCACTATCTCCAATCACAGTTTCCGCTCTCCACTTTTGACAAACTTGTCTGGTAGCTGCGGTGCCAAATTACACAACACCGACACTTGTGTATCTTAAATGAGTCCAAAAGATACTGACGGATAAATTACAACAATAATTAACATGATTATATGTAAATTATAGAAAACTAGAGCTTTGAGAGATTTCCTTGGTTTCAGCTCTTCATTTAAGGTTAATATGATGCAGATTCGTCTGACAGCGAACAACTCAGCCAAATTAAAACTGAAAAAAAAAAAATCTCATATTTCTTCTGGTGGCTGATGCATTATTTTTAAGTTGTTGTGGTTGTTAGCGTTGATCTACAATAACAAATTAAAACTTTTGGAGTATTTCCAAGCAGTTAATTTGAGAGTGAAAAATATCTACCATTTGATACTGTCACAGTTCCAGTATGTACCACAGTGTGGTACTGAAATATACGGTCCTATTTACCCCCCAGCAAAAACACTACTGTAGAAGTAAAGAAATTTTAAAGACGCAAAACTAAAAGGTTAAGACACAAGAAAAACCTCTTCTAGGAGAAGACTGAAAAGACCCAGATGGGTTTATCCCTTTTATCACCCACAGAGCTCTCAGTTGTCTTAACTAGATTGTTACAGGTATTTGAACTTGTTTCTCACAGCTGTCTCAGGGGTCTGTAACCTGTACACATAAGTCACCACAGAACTTTTTGATGCCTAAATTTAAAAAATCAGAGTACAAGACCACACTTAATGGAACAAATAAACCAATAAAATCAATAAAACAGGAAATATATATATACGACACATATACACAGGTATTGCATAATATAAAATAAACTGGCTAAGCAGAAAATGCAAAGTTATGCTAGTTACTGGTACCAGAAATATTGCAATAGCAACAAAATCTCACACTGCAAGTCAAAAGCCACTTCCAACAATCAAGAAAAATGATGAGAAATATATGGGAAGGCAAGGGTTTTCTCCATATACAATCATAAGGGAATTTTTTCTCTTTAGACATCTACTTGGAACAGGTAAATTTAAACAACTTAATATGGGACCTTAACATAAGATAGCATTTCCATTTTAATGTTTGTATTTTTGTGTCAATATTGAAAATACAGGTGTAGGCTTCCAAATGTGAAGAAGAAACCTGCTAAGCAATAAGATTGTGTGAATTCTATTCATATGATGATGAAAACTGTTATCATAATTCATTTAGTATATCCAATGAAAGGAGACACTCAATTCAATTGGCAATTTTTTGTATTGAAATTTTTTTTTTTAAATTTTTTTTTTTTTTACCTTGATGATATACAATGTAGCTAACTTGTATGGAATATATGGCACTTCTTTGGGTGTACATTCCTTCAGCTCAGTTGCTTTGTGGTCAGCATCACAACAAACTCCAGATGTGTTCAGATGATCTACTGTGTAATAAAAATGACTTTATTGACTTAAGTACAGAACTAAAATGCACAGCAACTCCACATGTACATACCACATTTTAAATTTCTTATTAGAGTCATCAAATATTGTTTTAAAACATATCTTTTTTTTCTGATAACAAAGAAAATGGGCCTTTGGGAGAAGAATTTTATCAATTCTGACTTGCCAGCTTTGATCTACGGACACCATCATACACAGTTATGTGGTCTGATAATTACTTGTATGTGACTACTATGATGTTAATTACTTACATGTGTTTATGTAATTAAAATTAAAAATGAAAACTCAGTTAAAAAAAAAAAACATGCAGAAATATGCTTCCTCTTAAGAATACTAGCTTCTATCACAAGTAAGAACTGAACACTTTAAAGACTCCTTCAAAACAACCTTTTACAAGTTATTTGATAGACCCAGTTTATATCAGATTAGGATATAACATTTTAAAATTTATTTTTGTCTTCTTTTTTGTTGACTAAAACCACATAATTACTTTTCTTTTTTTTTTTTTTTTTTTTCCCCTAATCAGATCTCTTTGGCTTAACACAGTAGGTGACTTCCTGTTGGAAAATCATTTTGAGTCTCATAATCCTTGACTAAGTATCATAATTAACTATTGTGCATAAGGTCAAAAGACACTGTTTTGATTATGTGGAATGGTGACTTGTATAAATCCAAGCTATACAACTTCATTCAGAAATCAAAGCTACACAACTTCATTCAAACAGAGCTCACATAAAAGAAAAAAAAAAGGAACAACCCTTTCTATTTATGTAACATATTATGTGTTGCAGAAAACAAGAATAATATTTGCTACATAAATATACCTTTTTCTAGAGGTCTGTTTTCACTCCATCCAACCAGGGAATTCAGAAATGACCACTTGTTTATATTCATTCTGAACTTGTGCAGCCATGAGTTTTGTTCACCATCTATTAAGAAAATTCAGGTGCTAAAATCAGGTAAAAATCTTTGCAATGTTCTGAATTCCCTTGATTCACTAATTCATTGGATTCAAATGTGATAGCTGCTAATTCTGTTGGGACCAAAAGAGTTTTAAATATGTAAAAGGTACACCAAAGAATGAGAGATCGGAAAGTCACTGAGAAAGCTGCAAGCATAAGGAAGAGGTAACATTTGTTCGAGGCTTGAATGGTTCCACCTGATCCTGAAAACAGAGATACATTGAATGCAAAGGCTGTACTCCAGACTTGTTTCTCGTATTTTGGCAAAATCTTTTCAAAATGTAATTTTGAAAAATTGTAAAACAATCTGGCTTTTGCCCAATATCTTTGAAAATAAGCATGTGTGTGTGTAGGGGCAGGAGTTGATCACTTGTTAGATAAGATATATCTGATGTACGTTTATTAATGAGCACTCTGGATACGTGCCACGCTCCCGCTGAGAGAAAACCAACCAAAACACTCAGCATGAACAACTTCTTCAAGTCCTCTGGTGTGAAAGTGAGAACAGTGTCTGAAGAAGTCTTCTGACTCTTTGAATTGGTTGAAACAGTTAATAAAAATCAAGAATTTTTGTTTACTGGGGAAATCCAAATGTACAGCTACCTTTCCTGAGATGCTGAAGTAACATTCATTTACTTCCACAGTGCAGTGATTTTCTACAACCAAATATCTGTCTCTTCGCATTGTTCTTATTAGATGTATTTTAACAGAATATACTGTTTTAAAATATAGTCTATCCAGCTACTAGGTAGAATCACCAGATCCTACTCCCATACAGCCATAAAAGTCTTGTTTTTCAAAAGACAGTTTTGATGATCAGTAAAACATGTAACTAAATAAATATGTGTTGAGTACTGTTAGCTCAAATTTTTCTCTCTGATTCCTTATTTTCACCACTATACATTACATATGCATATAGATCCACCTTTGTTCTATGAATTATGTCAGTGAAGGATAGACACAGAATAGTTACTTCTTAATAGATTTTGACCTCTCACATCTACATCCTTTTGGTTCATATTTGTCTTTCTTTCCACCACCTTGAAGACTATTGGAAGCCAGAGTTATTATTGAAAAAGCCCTCCACTTCACATAATCCTGCTTTTGGAAAACTCTGCCACCAGAACATCAGTGCTTGCAGGACAAGAGCATAGCGTCTACATTTCCATTTAGGATAAAGATCAATCTTAAATCCTTAATGGAAAACAGACACACAGATATTGTTTTCTACAGCTGAAATGACTGCAAAGTTCCCTTTCATTCTATAGCAGTCCATTGCGAAGAAAGATATATGAAACTCCCATGAGTTAATACATGAATGCTAAAAATCAGTCCACACATCTGCTCTTTAGCCTAGCATCTCATAGAGAATGTGACTCCCACAACTACTGAATATACATTTTCACACCACTTTCGTAAGTTAATTCATGCAGAATTCTGTGATATGGCATGGATGAGATATCTCTAACACTTCTTTGTCTTTCTTCTCAATGCTATCAGTCAGATTGGCTCTCAAAATGCATTTAAACCACTACAGTACCTTGCAGTTTAATCCCTCTAGAATCTAAGCTTCATCAAACCAGAGGTCTCTACTTTCTCACTTCATAATTAGAATCAAAGCATATGGCATAAACGAGGCAGCCACAATGCTGTTTCTGAATAA
Source organism: Pterocles gutturalis (assembly GCF_000699245.1). Taxonomy (NCBI): domain Eukaryota; kingdom Metazoa; phylum Chordata; class Aves; order Pterocliformes; family Pteroclidae; genus Pterocles; species Pterocles gutturalis. The sequence goes on from NW_010134658.1 coordinate 12,663, forward strand.
TTGCAACTGTATTTTTTGGCAGTTTCTAGAGAGTCTGGTAGGTTGCACTTTGTTTTAGAAGTAACAGATATAGCATACGTAGCAAATTTAGTCCTGATCTGCTGGCTTTGGGTTTAATAGGTATAAAGCCAATAGGCTTCTTTTGTATATGAGAAGCTTAAGGACCACTTCCATCTTCTGTATGCTGAATAATGACAGGAACTCTCCCATTTAGTCCATACTCACATTCATCCATATAAGCTATATCAGCACTGATGATGCAATATGGACTATACTGCTAATGCAGTTCTGCTTCTGTGAGACTACCGTATGGTAATGGGGTACCAATCTTCCCTTTTGTGGAAAACAACAATGTACACTCTTATTCTGAAAACCCAAGGCACAAAGTACTGCTTACCCTCCTCAGGTGTGTCTTCAATCACAACACTTTTAATCACACATGAAGGATGTTCTTGTATCTCCTCTGAGTAATCAACAACACTGCCTGGTAGAGAAACAGATGAATGAACGGCGGTCTGCAGTTTAGTTTCAGGATCAATTCTTATTGCATCTTCAGGGACTTGAGTGCCTGAATGGATAACTGTTCTCACCCATGCTTCTGGAAAAACAAATAAAGTAATTGTTGTTAATTAAATACTAGGACAAAGCATTCAGTTGAGAGGCTTGAGAACAGATACGAAACAAGACCAAAATTTTAAGATCACACCCCAAAACTAATTTAAGATAAAAATGGTACAAACTGTCCACTAATTTAGAAGTAAACCTGTATGTGTTTCTTAGAAATTGATCAGAGCAAACCCATGGTTTTGGGTCTTTCTCTCTCATTTGAAATCTAACCATGATTTGGTGATTAATCTTGGTTTGGCTGTTAGATTTAGCTAAATCAGCAAACACATCAAGATCCATGAAATAAAGTTTTCAGAATTCACCATCTTCTACCCTACATAAAACCTGATAAGTCTCATGTAGTTTCCACCCCAAAACACATCTCAAACACATTCCTCCACGTGCAACTCTTGGCCAGCTTTTGTCTCTGGATCTCTTTAAGATGTCTGCTCTCTTGTTATGATCAATTTCCAATTTCCACTGTGTCCACACATTTTTTTTTTCTTTTTGCTGAATTTCAAATAAACCCAAAAGATCTACTACTGGAAAATATTTTCTTTTTTTCCAAAACTTCCACAGAGAAAGACATTGGTTTTCCAGCTCTTCATGGTGTATGGAACAGCTAGACATAAACTCCCGTATGAGGAAGAAAGTAAATACTTGATTCTGAACCCAAAATACAAAAGATAGGCCTTTCAGGAAGCAATTTGAGCACACGCACAGGAATTAAAATCTAGGAGGCTATAAGTTCAATAGTAGAAGTCAAGTCATTACAGAGTTTCCAGCCATCTAGCTATGGGTCTCACCATTGGCAACTGCTCACTGCCTGTCCACATTGCGCTAAAAAGCCCTAAGCCTTTGAAAACTTGGCTTATGCAGACTAAGAAGGCTTTAAAATTACACTACCAGAAGTAACAGAGGTAATCAAGAATGATGATGTTAGCAAAGTAATTACTGAAAATAACGTGGACAAGTTGAAGATGTATATACATCTAATGAAGCCGACAGACTGGGAAATGCAGCTTGAGCAGGGACTGTGCTTTCTAAGAATAAAGGATCCTCACCTGACCTTCTTCACAGCTAGAATGGATAATAATATTCATGGCAAAGCTCAATACTCTATTCTTTTGTAATGCTCTCTTTAAAGTATTCCTGAGTTCCTCTTGCATAGAAAAAAAACATAAGAAATTGAATTACGTTCTTTCTTCCCTGGATGCTTTTCTTTTCAGAGTGGAATGCATAACACGTGACTAAAAAAACACTGAAATACAGCACACCAGAGTTTTAAAAATACCACTCACTACTCCACCTTGCAAAATGTTTCACAGATTGCCTTTTCACCCTCATGCCTCAGTGTATCCTGTAATGACTGCAGCTCTCCGTTTTATACAGAAAGTGTAGCTTAAACTCAGATTCACCTCTAGCCTGGACAGCAGGCTCCAATGCCAACAGATTTCTAATTTTATTCTTAATGCTCTACCAGGGTAAATAAGTAGCTATTCCTCTCTTTGTACCCCTTTCCTGCAATATCTACTTTTTTCTTTGTATGCGTAAGTGGTAGAAATTAAGGCCTTTTTGAGACATGAAAACATTTTATCGCTGTATACCAAAAATCCTAGGGAGAAAACTTTTGTCTCTCATGGCTTCATTACAAGATTTTATTACTTCCCCTAGACAGACTAAGTTCAGCAGTGAATTTCTTGTCCATTTGCTGTTCTCTCTCCTTAATTACCTTTGCACTGCTAGAGAATCACATAGGCTTTTCATCAACAACAAAAAAAGAAACAGTCTTTGCAGTATTCTGTTAGAGAATTTTTTCTGGTGGTTTTGGGTCACCAAAAACTCAAGATAATTATATAATGTTTCAGTTTAATATTTTTAATAATAATAATTGCACTATAACAAAGATCAAGCTGATCTCACTAATCCTTCCCTCCCAGGATCACCACAGTTGGGAACTTTTTTTATGTTTCCCCAGTCAATTTGCTCAGTAGCACTAAGTAGCCAAAGAAACATCACAAAGGTATGTTTCTGTACAGATACCAGCTCCTATGGCCGTTTATCCCCTACCACACCAACAAGTAGATTGGTGCATCACTAGCAGTCGGGAAGGGACACAGCTGGGACAACTGACCTCACCTGACTTGCTGGTGGGGTGGTGTGAGAAACAGAGAAGGCCTTTGACACTGTGTAAGCACTGCTCAGCAACAACTGAAACATTGTGTGTTATCAACAGTGTTTGGGTCACAAATCTATAGCACCATACAGGCTGCTATGAACAGAATTAATTCTATCCCAGCCAAAACCAGTACAGCTTCCAAGTACCCTGAAGTGTAGGTGATACTAGGCTGGGCATTGAGCAAAAAGTTATTGAAGCTGGAAAGATAAGTTAAATGTAATAAGCACTTAAAATTATCTACATAATAAGAAAGTTGAAGTATAAAAACTGTCCAGAAAACAAACTTAAGTAAGCTCTAGTGCTAAGCAGGAAGGTTTGATGAAGAGTACATGCAAATACAGTATTGTTTGATGGTAGTGGCTATGAAAGAGAGACACTGAGAAGCACTCTCACACACAGAAGCACTGTCAGAAGAGTGAAGGAAGTACCAGAAAAATATTTATAAATATTTTTAACCTAAAATTAAAGATGAGTGCAGCTTTTGAGTATAGCATTTGCTAGTAAGAGGCTTGTATCTGTAAAGAGAAAGCTGTCACATGTTTGATTCTACTGTAGTGGGGATACAAACAAGGATTTTTCACATTCCCTCTTAATAAGTCAGATTACACTACAGTTTCAGTTCTGTACCTCCAGTAATGATGATTTAGAAGGAAGTGACTAAACCTAATAAGCTTTGATAATTCAGGCATGCAATCAGGATGCAACCTATTTTGACTGAGACTGAAAGTTCTTCTTCTTTTAAAGCCAGGCTAACTGGCCTGCAATCTAACGGAAGTAATTCCCAGAAAACTTCACCTCATGATCAGAATTCAGTCTAAATTGAAGTACTCTGACAATTCAAGAAGGTAACTAGTACACTTCTTTCAGACTGTAAGATCTTCATTAGGACAGTGTCTTCCCTTGTACTTGAAAAAAACATCACCATAAAAAATAAACACAAAACCACTGAGTTTTTCTGACAGTGGACTCTACCTCAACCTTTCCTTTGTAAGTAGCGGATTCCACAAAAGACTTTTGGAAAGAAATATCTATACTTGATATTGCAGAGCAGGACTTTTGACAGTGAATGCTTCTAAATACCTGCTTCACCTGTATTGTAAGACTGTAGATAGTAATCAATAATACAATACTAGAAGTAGTTTGGAGTTTTATTTAACCTGCAGGCATTTCTTTATAGTATTTAAAGGAGTCCTGAGGAGAAGGACTTGGGGGTATTGGTTGATGAGAAGCTGAACATGAGCTGGCAGTGTGTGCTTGCAGTTCAGAAAGCCAATGGTGTCCTGGGCTGCATCAAAAGAAGCATTACCAGCAGGTCGAAGGAGGTGATTCTCCCCCTCTACTCTGCTCTCGTGAGACCCCACCTGGAGTACTGTGTTCAGATGTGAGGCCCCCAACATAAAAAAGAAAGTGTCCAGAGGAGAGACACAAAATTTGTCAGAAGGCTGGAGCACCTCCCATATGAGGACAGGCTGAGATAATTGGGGCTCTTCAGCCTGGAGAAAAGAAGGCTCCAAGGAGACCTAATAGCAGCCTACCAGTACCTGAAGGGCGCCTACAGGAGAGATGGGGAGGCACTCTTTATCAGGGAATGTAGTGAGAGGGCAAGGGGTAATGGTTATAAGCTGAAAGAGGGCAGATTTAGACTAGACATTAGGAAGAAACTTTTCACTGTGAGGGTGGTGAGACACTGGAACAGGTTACCCAGAGAAGCTATGGATGCCCCATCCCTGGAGGTGTTCAAGGCCAGGCTGGATGAGGCTTTGAGCAACCTGGGCTAGTGGAGGGTGTCCCTGCCCATGGCAGGGGGGTTGGAACTAAACGATTTTTAAGGTCCTTTCCAACCCAAACCATTCTGTGATTCTATGATATTAGGCATAGCATAACTAGCTTTGGGGTTTGGAGTAGAGGACTGGATCATTCTGCAAAACTACATTTTACCACCCCTTTCTTCTCTGAGATATTGTCTACTTCTGCCTAGCATTACTTAAGATGTAAAAGGAAAGACTTTTAATTTGAGAAACGGAGGCAAACAGATTCCTTGGTGTACAACCTGAATAGATTTGTTTTCTATTAAAAAGGTTTAATAGAAACCCTTATGGCAGGAGGGTTGGACCAGATGATCTTCATAGGTCCTTTCCAACCAATGCCATTCTATGATTCTATGATTAATTTTCATGTCACCCTCACTCCCATTTGTTATTTCTTTTCAGCTTTAACTCCCTAATAAGAACGTTTCCATGTTCAAGACTATTTCTGAAATTTAGAGGGGTATAATTTTTACATAAAAGTTGTAATTTTCTTGTAAAGTTTTAGTTCTTCTGTCAACACAGGAACTTTCATCACATCTCCCATCCATGGAAATTTAGCACACAGCACTCTTGTCACTCATTCTCTAAAGCGTTAGCTGGCTGTTGCCCTGTGCGGACATACAACTGACAAACACTTGAGAAACACAAAATATTCTCACATTCATAATCCTCACACTGAAGTATAAATATATGCCTTGTGCAGTCTGCAGAAAAAACCATGATTAATAATCCTCAATGCAGACAATCAATGAGTAACCAGCTATCTCAAGAAGGAAAGTGAACAACTGTCAGTAGCTACCTCTCTGCTGGGATGGTTAGGGGACCTAGACAGCAGGCTGTGCTGAGAAACGTATCTGCTTGGCTGAGATGAAATCTTAATTTTTACTTTAAAACAGATACCTGGGAAGCACAGAAGGATTTTCTTTTTTTTTTAAAGTTAAAAATCACAATTTAAAATAGGAGTAGTCAATCTACTTATTTGTAGCCTGCTTGGTTTATAGCTAGGCCACTCCCTGGTGATATTTTTTTCTTAAGAATTAAAAATGCACTTTAGATGCAGCTATAGCTGAAAACGACCGATCCCCATCCTGTTACTTCTGTGCTGTTTCATGCCAACTCCAACAAAATTTACAGCTCTAACACCTAGAAGTATCCAGCATAAAATCTGAAGTCTGTCTTGTAGCGTTATCACATAACACGTTTCAGCATTTAACTACTTTTTTGATACAGGGACTTGTATGTTATGCCTCGCATGAGCATTTACTGTTTTGTGACAGGGGGTTATTTACTTTTTATAGAAGTGGCCAGTAACAATTCTGGAAAACAGACAGAAAGAGAACAATCTTCATAATACATAATTAAAGCAGGCAAACAAGATGGCAGAGGACCACATATTTTGAGGGATGTAACTCCAAAGTCTCATAGCTTTTATTTTATTTTTTTTTTTTTCCTAGCACCAGAGAAATTTTTCCCTGAAAAAATAAAAACATCAAAGGACGCCAACATGGAAAAACATTATTCTATTATATAATTATTAAAATATTATTGTTATATTGCCTTTTACAGACACATTCTCCTCATGCTGTAAAAGTATTTGCATATGAGAATCTGCAGTTTTGAGTGATCAAAACAAAGTAAAACACAAAAAATGCCATTGCACTGCACTCTCAATTTCCTCTTTTCTTGTAAAAAAATCCCTTCTGAAAACAGATGAGAGAAAAGACAAAGCAGATGTGCTATGTTGTGTGTTGTTACAAAAAAAGAACGTTTCAGAGGCTCTCAGAACAAAGGCAACTGGCTTGGCACTTGTTTTCTTTGCAGTCATGAAATATTCCTCATGTTTTACATCCTTACTAGCAACTTAGTTGAAAGGTATAAATGCTGCTATTGTAGTTACAGGAATGTTCTACCAAAGGAACAGACAATTTAGGACAAGCAAGTTGTGCCTGACTGCTCTTGCTAGAGTAAAGGAATGCATTAAAAATAATACAGAATTGCAGGCAACAGTATAGTTTTGCTACAAATTTTTATTTAACTAATGGCTTTCTTTCTGCCACGAGCAACTATCCAGCAGTATTCAGTTACTGGAGAAAATATACAGATTTAAACCTCAAAACTGTGTATCCTGCAGAACTTTTAAGATAATAGCAATCATCCCAAACGAAACACAGAAGAAAAATTGTCATCCTTTTATTGTACCAAAAGTACATCTTGGATAATGTATACATGCACATGAATCCTGTATATTTAATATCCTTTTTTTTTCATTATAAGATCAAAATCTTCAACATAGCATTGACTAATATTCTGAAGAGGAGACCTTAATGTGTTGTGTCTCTTCCAGTAACCACTTCCTTTTGTGAGACAGAAGGCAAAAAGGTGAAAAAAAAGACAGAAGATGGGAAACTTTTTTGACTGTATTGGGAATGTTTTCAATCCAATTGCTCTCCTAAGGCAGTGTAATATAAATTTAGATTTACTTGCTCTGACTGTATCTAATTGCTTGCAGCTATGGTCTGAGGGAAAACAGAAAGGGCTATGTGAAGGGTGCAACTTCTCTCCAGAAAAGTTTGATATCTGTTGAGACTAATTATTTAATTTTTTTCCCCTGTACAATAAATATCAAAACTAAGAAATTAGTGTAAGTTGGTCACAAAGTCAAGATACAATCATAGAATCATAGAATCATTAAGGTTGGAAAAGACCTCAAGGATCATCAAGTCCAACCGTCAACCCACACCACCTAACTCACTAAACCATGTCCCTAAGCACCATATCTACACATTTCTTGAACACCTCCAGGGATAATTAATATTATTTTATTTGTCCACATTTGAATCACCTCAAGATATGCTGTTATCCTTTGAGAAAATTACCACCACCATCCACTGAAATATTTATGAATGTGTCTTTATATAATCTGTTTTACTTCTTGGAAACTTCTTTCCTTTGTAGTCAGAAAAATTAGGCTATGACAAAATTTCTCATTCTCTGCAAGTAAGATATTTCCATTGCCTATTGATTTTTGCAATACATTTACAGAGTTCAAAACAACCAGAAGTGGTTGGTAATCCAGTCTTTACATTTAACTCTAGGTTTATCAGACCCTGTGAAATTGGAGCTTCATGCCCAGAAATGTTACATGCCAACTTTATCACTGGAAACAAGCTTTGATTTCAAAACATAGAGGCTTTGGAGTTAGCATATAAAGCTAGGGAGGTCTGCACTTTCCTTGAGGTAAGAATAGCTGTAATTTGAGGCAGCATGCTCACAGGTAGTCCTCATGTAGTTACAATTTTTGTATTTTTAGTGATCACAAGAACTACACAAAAAGCACTGGCAAGTCAAACATCATGTGGCATGGTTGCCCCGTAATACAAACATCTGAGCAGGAATCCTGAGAACCTGCCTCAGGCCTACGCATGCCTTGCAGTATTGCAACTAGCTGCAGAAAATTTCATAGACAGACCCATGCTGCATTGTAGTAAGGAAATTGGCTGATGGGCAAGCAACACTGAATGAAAAGTTTTAGCATGAGAGGCAATGCAGAAAGGGGTGCAATGGGGCTGAACTCTCCTAAATATGTGCTAATTCACTGAAGCATAACCTGATATTCAACTCCTTAATCTCCAGCGGAACAAAAACATAAGTGCTTGCCTTAAATTTTTGAGGAATGCACATTTTGGAGTAGATATCTCTTTGGTGCAGATAACAATTTATGTTCTACGAAATCTGCGAAATACAAAGTAAAGAGGACTGTATTTAGAATCGGTTACTTCTACTGAATGCAGTGTCAGTTTGAGACCTAAAAAAAATCTTGCGTGTGTCTCTTCTGATCTTTGGAAGAGAAAAAGGATACAACAATAGTTTCTTTACTACTATGTAATTACATTTATTTTCATGGAGTTATAAAATGGCAAAGCCCCATGAAAATATCTCTGTTCTAGTTTTTGAAACACTAGTTTGGCTTGTTAACTGAGGTATGATATCTTCCTCTTTAAACTATTTTGAATCTCATCGATCAATCACTTTTCTACAGCTGGAGTCACTGAAAGTCTCAAACTCACTTTGGGGAAGGTGAAGCAATGTGTTTAACAGGTGTGTTATTTATGGTTTTAAGGCTACTGCAATGTTATAACTAATATTCACACAGGTGGCAGGCATATTCATGTTCTGTCCCAAAATCACACAGGGACCCACCTAGGTTGGCTAGTTGCAGCAAGTTAAGCATTTAGTCACTGAAGCAGATACTATTTCATACAGTGTCATAATCTTCCACTGAAGACACATGGTGACTGTTAACACAATTGTCTGAACATGATACACAAAGGTTTAGCTGGCACATGAAAACAATTAGGCCAGGGACTATTGTACTACATGCCGAAGCCTTGAATGGAAAGACAAGTTACCCCATTAGTCTTCCAATCTCAAAGATACCTGGTCTGTCACAAAGTCAATGTGCCAGTCAGTGTCATTCTAAGGTCATGTCTGAAACTAGCTACTGGTATGGCACAGCTACAGTCTACTTTTCCAAATGTTCTTTTTTCTTTCCCTTTCACCCGCACCCTGAAACATAAAAAGAGAACAGTTGAGAATTTGCTTGGACCCCTGGAGTAAAACTAGGACAGAATAGATTAGCTTTATAAAAAAGATAAACTTATACCAGTAATGTTCCAAAAGTCAGATACATACTATTGGCTCAGACACACTACCTCCAGCCTAAGAAACAAGACACCTCAAACCCGTAGTCTCATTTTTGAGGCCTATCAAAGGATTACAATCTGGTCCAAGATGGTGCTCCCAGCTTCACTTGTGTTATATCTGCAGTTAGAGCAAACAGGCACTAGGAATTAACTGTTGAAAGGAATGTTCCAGACCATCAACCAAGTGGGACAGCTTGACATCTTCTTCTCAGGCTGTGCTTCAATGGATTATATCTTATTGCTTAAAAAGTCTGGTGGATAATTAATGAAAACCCACACCACCATTATAGTGGTGCCATACACCTTTTAAGTTTTTTAACCATTTGGTGCATGCAAATGTTTGCAAAAAACCAAGGTTAATGTTACCTGTTTTGATATGGCTTTTAGCAGCAGGAAGAACAGAATTCTCCTTCTTCCAGAAACAGGATTGGGATGACAGGGGAATACTTTCTTCAGAATAGGAATACTGGTCTAAGTAAAAGTGCACAACAAAAAAGCAAACAAAACAAAACAAAAAAACCACAAAAAACCAGAAAAAACCAACCAAATAACATATTCTGAAAAAGTCATTTTTATTCCAGTGATTAGTGGAGCTTTTTGTTAAAAAATAAAACAAAACAAAAATAGATGCAGTTAATATGCACAGTACAGATACCAATTCATCTAAGACAATACAGAAAAATCATCAGGAACTCGTATTTATCATATGTTATAACAAAAGGAAGAAGTCACACTCTCTAAAATTTAAAGTAGGTGGTTTAAAGAAAATCTCCATAGAGACAGATTAAGATCAGTCATTTTATTCTGATAGAGCATGTTCATGATCTGCATATGGTCAAGAACAAATTAGTGTTGTAACCTCACATAGAGCATTTATATCTTTGGGGCATTTTTAATATAATCTCTCAGTATTCAGTCTACAGTGTGGGCTGTTTTACACAGAGTGTCACCAGCTAGAGCATTAATTGATTTAGTGCTTTTCAGTTGAAAAAAATCACTATAGAAATTATTAGGATATTAGAGGAATCTTATAGATGTATTGGATTGCCTCTCCAGAGATTCACTGCATGGCAAATTCTAATGAATTTTGGTACTTTAATGCTAGTTGCAATATCAAGGTTATATGCTAAGTGTCATACAACATACAGGGAAACAGCTGAAGCAGTCCTGTGCTCTCAAAATCAGAGTGAGCTTTCCTTGGCTTCTGGTGACACCTCAAGCCAATCTAGACCAGCTCTGATAATAGGGCTCTAAGAGTCTCTACAAATCCTCAGATACATGATTAATTAAAATTTCAGTTTTTGTAAGCATGTTGCATGGCTGGGAATTGCTGGAACACAAAGCACAGCTTATTCTACTGAGAGGTGCTCCAGATGTCAAAGAAAGGAGAAAAGGGTGGAGAAATCAGGCAGGTTTGTGTGATCTTTCCTCGCAGTATTTAAATCAATAATGCACACAGTTAAATTATTCATGCATCTCAATATGTAGGCATGATAAACTCTACACAGATTAATTTCTCTATGCAACAAAAAGACATGTCAAGGCTATGGCAGAAAAAGAAGCAGAAAAGCAAGAATATCTTTGCGTCTGTTTCTTGTTAATAGTATTTAACAGTCCCCGTGTCCGATTGTATGACTCATTATATGCCAAGGTATAGAACACTGCAATTTTCATCAAATGGGAAAATAGAGGAGTCACTTTTAGCATTCATAGCAATTTCTTAAACCTTGCCAGGGCAGGACCTTATTGAAATATGTGATTTGTAATGAGCAGTGGAGGCAAATTAACTTAGTCCTAGGTCTGGGCCCCACCCCTGTGTTGTAAGTAACACTTGTAATTTTACCCATTCATTTTTAGGGAGGTAACAGTATCTCACAAAAAACGTTGTCTTCAATGACAGAAGAATATACCTAATATATAAAACAAATCTTCTTTTAATAATGTTGTATAGAGAGACTGTCTGAGAGTAAGATTATTTATTGCTCCTTGTTACAGGACTGTTCTCCTGATGCACAGACTCTCTACTATTCAATATTATTCACAATGCAGGTGCATACACTAGGCTTCCTTAAAAAAGCATCAACTGGCTGAATGGAGCCTGTCCTACCCTCTGTGCTCTGATGCAAGACAAGGAAGGGCAGTGAGAAAGACTTTCAGGGTTGGTGGGAATGTCTTTAAAGTATGGTTCAATAGAAGAGCCACAGTGAAAGAGAAGAAGACTGCTGCTTCAATTTGAATAGATGTACAGAGTGCTTCCCCCTTTACAATGTGGAAAATGAGGTTTGAAACTTGACGTGGATAAAGAATAACTGTTGTCCCAAGGCCCTGAACAAACGGCTACTGATAATCATGACCACAGCGTTTCTCTTTCTTTTCAGAAAAAAAGTGGAAATTATATTTTTTTTATTGCTGCTGATGATCACTTATACAAGCAGCAAAGTAACAGAATGTAGTTGTAATATTCAGCACAGCTGGGTGGTTGTTAATGGGCCTTTCGGGCTGCTTCTCTTGCTTGTGGATGGAATAGTAGCTGCCTCTCCTGTTTATCTACAAGCCAGATGGTCTTTGGTCCTTCTTTCTCATTGAGCACTGCATCACATTGATATCAGCTTGTTCTGATATTTAAGCCTGCATTTATAGCAATGATTGTTGTTATATGAATTCAGTCTTTGTATTCTTAATATGAAGATTCATCCCCCAAGAAGGATATCTTTTACAACTTCATCCCATCCCCCAAAAGTAACTTAACAATGGACTTTCACAGTATTTTACAGGTAGAAGTTTGTTTACATTGTCACAAGCTGCAACTCAGGTTTTTTCCAGATGGAAATGCATTATGCAAACTTTTTCTTCTTATTCATTCTTGTCAAACCACATTTTTTTCTCTAACGTTCTCAGGTTACACTGCCTTAAGCAACAGCCTTGCCCAATGGCATTGCCTAACAGAGTTGACAATCAATGGTGCTGTTGAACTTGTTATTCTTAACTTCTGGTATAAGAGAAGGTTACACAGCCAGTCAGTAGACTTTTTCTTTTAACATTTAAAATCCTTAATTATCCTAATAAAGTACATTGTCATGAAGAAGAGCATATACAGAAGTTACCAACTAATAAGTTGCTGATTTGAAACAAAACTGATGTCAGTAGTTAATATTACAGCTTGTTACCACAGACAGCAAGGCTTTTTCTTGATGTATTTTGTTGATGTTATTGCTATTTTCCTCCTGAAAATCAAAGTAAAGGCCTATATTTCATATTATAAGCCACATGGATACAGGAGCAAAGATGAGAATCTAGATTTAACTCTCCCTGGAAAATTATGTGTGTTTGTGTATTTACTTACAGACACAGCTATTCCATTCATATTGGCTAGACTTGATATTCCATGGTATTCCCAATCTTTGCTCATTCCTTAGTCAGCTGCTTGAGAATACAAACAGATCATAATGCCCCACTAATGGAGTGCTATTCATCTCTAAATCAGCCATGGCAATCTTCTTCTAATATTATTCTTTTGTAATGCATTTAAATTTCAAGCATAACTGTTGAGAAGTATATTTGACATCTGAGAAAAAATTATTTCTACTAATATGTGTGGGAAGGGTTTAAATATTAATATTAATGTCAGGTAAGAGCAGACTCTTCCCTGATGATTTATGGACAAGATCTGCAAGCTGCATAGCAAAAACCACAAATCTTCTCATCTTTCCCTCACAGAGCTTTTCAACAGCCTGCTCCCTAAGGTGGGACAAGGTAAAGCATCCTGCTTTTATGATAGGCTTTGCATAACTCTTCATTTATTCTTTAATTACACACCCTTGAAAAGCATCCACAGAATCTGACCTTCTGCTTTCACTTATCTAAACCCCTAAATGCATATGCAACAGAAGTCTTAAACTAAAAATGATTGTAGATGCTGAATATGTTGATTTCTGATGCCCAGTCTTGGTTACCTGCTAGCACCCCGAATATAGCCACCTCAGGGTATGTAACAAATAAAAAATGAAGTTTGAACACTCACAATATTATCTTGTAAGAGATATTCCATATAACAAACATTATTGTAAAATTGCTATTTAATTATGATTTTAAAATGTCACAGTTAAGATACAAGCAAGACAGCTTTTGAAAAATAATTAGCTGTATTCAAAACTGTCCGCACTCACTTGTTGATCTTTTTGCCACATAAACAAATTAGCTCTTTTAGTACATCTTTCATATCAGCAGGTTCTTTTTTTCCTTGACTTTCATTGACATCTGAGAAGCTTAAAAATAGACAGTTACCCTCTTCACACTTTTCACTCAGATTATTCAATATAATAGTGGCTTGGCTCCACCACTCTACTCTCAACAACTGTGTGATATAATATAACATATATGAGCAATTTTTTTTTATTAAATAAATATTATGTCCTAGAAAATTACCTTCATCCATTGTAATCAGTCTGTTTCTCAGGGTCAGTCTTTCCACAGAGGTGAGAGCTAACTTCTGGTATTTTCTGACAGCTTCCCACACTGTGTACATAAATACTTAATCTGTGAAAATGCAAGAGCTTCACTAGGCAACAAGATACCTGCAGAAAGTAAAATGGGAGATATGGATCAGGTTTCTCCTCACTGCTTCCTGTGGCTAGCAATGTCTATTTTGCCAGGAGACTAAAACTTACTAGATGAAACTCAAAGGTGCAGAAGGCTTAACTGTAACTGAAAAAAAAATACAGGCAGATGTTATGTACCTGAAAGTACAAATACAAGATTAGAAGGGTTTCAACAGAATGTTTTCCAAATGTCCACACTTCCTTGTTCCATTTGAAAGAATGTTAAATATGACTCTTGCTACATTGCCAGTAGTGGTGAAACTGGTTAAGATGTAAGGGGTGTTTTATGCAATTTCAGCCCTAATTTCACATAAACAGTGTTATTAAATGCTTCCAGATGAAACTGTTATTACATTAGAGCAAAGTTTGCCCTGCTTTGGAGGACTGCTTCATGGAAGTGTATTGCTGACTCCCTTCTCTGCTAATTAAAGGGAAAAGCACATTTATCATTGCCAATACCATTATGCTGACACTGGTCTCAGCTAAAGAGGCCAGCAGGTTGTTCTGAACTGTAGGTCAAATATGCTGTTCTCTTGTAATAACTCCAGGCACACAACTTGTGATGTATTCCTGTATTAATATGAACAATACAGCGGCAGGAACTGTGAGAAGCAAGTATTACTCACCAGTTGCAAAAGCAAATACAGAATAAACTGTTTGCAGGCTGCTGTGATCCAGCTTAGGCAGGTGAGACCAGTGTCTCAGGATTCATACTTCACTGCTACTTTTCTGCACCCCACCCTTATGTCAAAAAGGATTAAAAACAGGATCTTGCCTTTAGATTGTAGTCCAAAGGAAGACTTTTGGTATCACTAACTCAACAAGCAGTTTCACTGTAGGCTTATAGGAGGCAACTTCACTGGGTATCTTCTTCCAAATAATGAACAACTAATTAATTTGTATGACTAGTTTCTCTAGTGCTCTATTTTGAATATGATATAGCTTCACTGGGATGTGAGGAATACAGCATGATATGGGACCTAGACAAAAGTTTTCTCTGAAGGAGTACTTTCCTTACATAAAAGGAATTTTTTGTGCTTTTTCCTTTTATAAAACCTTTATAAAACCAAAAATATTTACATGCATTTTTGTCTTTTTTTCCCCTCTTTTGCATCTTGCTACTGGGAATAAAAGAAGAAAGAATGGAAAAGGAGAAAAAACAAGAGAAAAACAACTATCTAAACATTTAAGGGTGTTTGATTTAAAAAAAAAATTGTGATCTTATAAAAGCATTTTTGACAGATCACGTTTCCATTTTTTTACAGCAACAAAATGATGTATGAATAGAATTAGCACTACAACTATTGCTAAGAAAAGGAAACTGGCAAAACAGAAAAAAGACTTGACTCACAGTTATATTTAACTATGGTACTTTAGGTTTCTACTTCAGTTTTTTTTAAATTCATTGTAATGTTTCTTGCTTTACTTAATCTTTTAAGGACTGTGTAGTAGCTTCATTCATGAACTAGAACCTGACTGTGCTAGCTGTTAAACAAACACAATAAAACAGATTGGCTGTGCCACAGATATCCTGAGATCACTTGTTTCAGTACATTTTGTGTGGCTGATGTTCTTGCTAATCTTATGTTAGCAAGAGTCATTACATGGCAAACCTACTTTACATTTTCACTTAAAACACCCTTCAACAAATCCCTTTAGCAATCAATTACACTATATGTCTTTTTCTTAAATCAGAATCATCTTGGGATGAAATATTCCATTTGTGCCTCTCGTATTTTGTTATCAATAATATGCATAATTATGAGAAGGCAAATTTATAGGTCTAGGAATCTCATGTTCCTCTTTGTATATTCCCTATCACTTTGATTCTCTTGAAAAACTTGTAGCAGCTTCAGGGATAAATAATTTATTGTAGTATAGAATTGGGCCACATTTGAACTGTCACATCTGCACCCTTCCCCTTTGAGGAAACTCAGATGCAAATCGAGCTCTGAGTTATGTACCTTTAGGCAGTTCTATAATGGGACAAATTACAACAAATACCAACATGCCTTGAAGTCTCTTCTTTTTGAAACAGAAACAAGCCCAAACTTTTTAAAATTTCTCATGAATAACTATGACTTGCACGATGTAATCCACTGTGCTCTACGTGGTATTTCTTCCCAAACAGCAACAGCCTTAAAACAACCCAGTCTGGAGTGAACTGAAATACAAAACCAGGAGTTTTCTGGGTTTCTATCTGGAAACACAACAAGCAATTGCTGTTCAACACCTGAATACAGAAGTCTATAACAGATCAACCGGATGCAAATTCTTTTGCTGAAAGTCAACAACGAGTTTACATCTAAACTGAGGAGAAAACACACAAAATGAAGGAGGCCAGAGAAAGTACATCTACAAATGGAATAGTGCAGTTTAGATTGTTCTCTACCAGTACCTTCTTTTCGTGAGGGTTTAAGGGAAAAGCACATGAAGAACTTAATGTCTGAGATGAAACTATTCTAATATTTCACAGAAGCAAATCAGTTTCACAGTCACTAACTGTGAATTAGTTCTGTGTGTTCTGCACAGAAACTTCACTCTTAATTTTGGCAGGTAAGCTACTCAGTGAAACACTAACACCTAGGCTGTCTTGGACAAATTTTCCTAACCACAACAATCTCCCATTAATAATGGGAACAGCTAGGGTCTGGTATTACAAGAGAAAATGGAATGTCTAGTTTCCTCAATTTTTTCTGATTGTTCTTATCACACCCTGAACATAGACAATGAGTAAACCATAATTTATTATTATTCATTTATTATGCCATTGCTGTTTCTGTGTAATAGTGGGAGCCAAGCCAGGGCTACACCACTCTGAACAGGTCTCAGCTTGACTGACGTGATTCTGAAGCTTCTGAACATGATATTCACTCCTCATTGTAGAGAGGGAGTAATACGATTTATTGTTCTAACCTGGATGTTTATTGTCAATAGATCCACTCACTCATTTCAACACACAGAAACAACCAAAGCAGTACAGTTTGCCTAGGAGATATTTGGAAATGTTTAATATATTAACTTTCTTTAAAGGTAAAAGAGAACCCAGAAATGGCAGTAGATTTAAAGCTCCTCTGGAGAATCAAATCAATCCCAGAATGACAAATAAGCTTTAAAACCTCAAATAGCTAAATTTAACCTACATATTGCAACACCACAGGTGGTTCATCTGCTAATTAGCTTTTTGCTAGTTAGTGTTGTCTCTTATTTCTCTGAAGCTATGACAACATAATTTTGCAGCAGGGTTCAGTCTCTTTTGAGATCCAGAGGACTGTTCATCCTACTTCTTGGTGTCACTAGAAGACACTTCACAGTTCCACTCCTCCTGGGATCAGTTGTAACAATGCCACCAGCTCTCCTGTTTTGTGGGGTTTTTTTGTTTGCTTGTTTTCACACAGACTTCTCTCCATTAAGGGCTCTGAGTTTTCCACAGCAGCCATATACTGTTCAATTATTTAAAGTAAAACTCTTTCATTTGTGTTCCCTTTTCTGTCAGTTTTGTTGTTATATACACCCCCTGATTAGCATTACAGACTGTATAGGACAGTAAAAAGCTTCTGCATTCCCACTTCTTTGTCCTGTCCACTTAGTATTCCCACTGCACGTGAACTGTGTTACAACTTCCCCAGTGATTTACTATTTTTGCCACAACTTAATTCATCATTGTACAGGTCTGTTTCACTCTTCTGCAATTTGGAGGAGTATTTGTGTAACCAGGGTTTCCAAATCTTTTTTCCTAGAAGCTTCCTGGAAGGTCCAGGTCTTCCTCATATAAGTTGGTTTGGCACAGGGTCAGAGCTTATACCTGGCAGCCAGTCTGACACGTTAAAAAGGCTTGTGGAAGCATTTCTCAACATGCATCTCTAAGATTAATTCCTGGTTCCACTAAAATGAGTAACAAAACTTGAGCTCAATTACGCTGAATGGTATGTCTTGTTCCTAAAATTATGGCATCTTGACATGACTTCACTCACAGCTATTCTATCTTTTTCTAGTACAGCATGGGCTATTTTTATGTCTTTAGGTAGTGGGCAGTTCCCTAACATTTTGTGTCTTTTGAATAGCCAAGCTCTGGTATACGATGAGACTCATAAAATTCTTTTACACTTCTAGAAATCTCTGGAGCTACAGACAGGTATTTACTGCAACTAAATGAACAGTAAGTATTAGACCTAATAACAGAAGCAGGTGCAAGATTGATTAAAGCATGGAGTTCCTGTGGCCAGAGGATCAACACCAGTTCAGTATTTCATGAGGCACTAACAAAATATTGGGTATTGTATGATGAAAGAGAGAGGTCAATGATAAATATTTCGTGCAGCCCAAAACCAAATAAAATTAATCCCAGTTAGAAAATTTCTCAAAAATATTTATGAACTATTTTGAACCAGTACAATGATACAAATGCATGCTGTCCAATGTTTTCCCTATGTGCAAGCTTGGAAAGAGGTCTGCAGCTAAAACATGATCTGAATGGGAAATAACACATTAATGAAAACAAATCCTTTAGCAGAGAAGCCATAAGAGATATTACACAGTTTTGATTATATGTCTTATGAATATATTTCCTTTTTCTTTTTTTTTTTTTTTCCCCTTTAAGCATTAAGCTAAAAAAGAAGTTGTGCTTCTAGATTTCAGGTTCTATGCCACCCAGCCCATGGTATGGGATCACAGGGATACTTATGATCACAGCACAACTCTAGACGGACCTATCATGCAGATTAGGGGCAAGTTAATAGATAGTATAGCTGTTTTCACTGAAATTGAAATCCAATCTGTTGTAATTTCAAAGGAAGAGATGAAGGTCTGAGGAGACACTATATAGAGATATTTTTCTGAATAACGTAACCAAGACATGCTTCCTCGTACAAGAATTTGTACAGGAATTGGTAAATATATGTTAGTGGAAGAAGTACTGGATTTGCTCTGGAATGTCTTGTTGGAAGTATTACTGCCTTCAGTAGGACTGCTTTAACCCATGCAATAGTGATATTACATGCTCTTAGATCTCTATCATCTGTATCACTGTCTCTATTACTTAAAAACTGAGTACAGCTGGTTACCCTGCAGGTTCTGGCTATCTAAGGAAATTGACTAATATGTTTCTGCTCAGTTTTGTAGGATGTAGATAAAAGCTGCTGAAGATAAATGAAGTTACAAGGTGCAAAACACGGTAGAAGCAGATTTGAGGTGGCTCTCGCTTGCTACCAGCTTGCTCAAAATGGATGACTGTGCTGGGGGGAAAAAGGCAGAGCTCTGTTTTATGACTTATTGTCTGACTTAGCACACTCAGGAGCTCCTGCAGGATAATGCTACCTCATAACAATGCAATTTGTAAGCACTGATTTCCAATTAACGTTTATCTCATAGATAATCTGCAGGTCACATGTAAAACTGGGTTCTTTGAGTGTGGTTAGAATGATGCTTTCCCAAATACCCCCAAACTTAAGCTTCTTTAAGGCATCCCAGGTAGAACAAACACAGAGCTACAGCAGGGGAGGCATTAGCCTCTGAAATAGACGTAAGGGCTGCTGATGTTTCTCCCAACCTCCCAGCAAAATTCTTGGCTCATTTTGCTATCATCTTGTGCAGGATTAATTGCTTGGGGAAAGTCCATCTACCCACTCAAGCTGTTATCACCAGTCTCAAAAGAAATATTTGGCAACAAATCTGGAAGTTTATCAAAAGTTAAGATTTTTCTATTTTTACCAAACATTTCAATTTATTTCAGCAGCAACTGCATTTCATACTATGTTGACTATTGTATCAAAATAGTGATAGCAGTAGTATCTGAGAGATGTCACATTGAGCATAAAAGAAAAACACTTATTTTCATCTAATTTATACTGTGACACTAGCTGCATGCTTTGCCACTTCTGAATAAACACTACCAGGTCAACAATACACAATACACAAACTATTACAACTTTCTGAAAAAAATGTATGGAGTTACAGTTAGAAACTTAACAAAAAACACTGAAGCTTTCTCAAATTAAATTGCACTTTTTAAGTGTGTTTTGTACAATAAAGCTCCCTAGCTCAGATGGTGACTCACTCTAGCTTCAGGAAGATGGTGAGTCAATGATGAGTCCCCGCCCATTAAGGAGGAAAAGCAAACGCAAACAGATCCTGCACTGAGTTGTAGCACAATGCCTTCATGTCAGATGACTCTGAAAGTAGAAACACAAGCCTGAAAGACAATACAATTAAAAAAAAAAAAGAGGTGAAAAACCACTATGATGAAAATGGGATAATAGTCCAATTATTGAGAAAGCATTTTAGAAAAAAAGAGTTGAAGTGGAACAGTGTCTTACTAAATAGTTGTAACACACCGATTCTTACCCTTGTAGGCCTGTAGTACATGCTACTGTGCTAGTTTCTTTATGAGAAAACTCCAAAAGCTTAAGAAGTTGCTCTGAGCCAGTGTAACCTAGCTTTCTAGGTTATTTCAGTACTTCAAAAGACTCAGCTAGGTTCACTGGGGACATGCATGTATTTCCAGTTTTTCAGTATAAGCAGATTGTAATTAGCCATGATCATTAATAGACAATGAAACTTTCCCAGAAAGAGTGTGAACAGAGGTTTTGTCCAACATCTGACACCAGCGATATAAGACTGGTAGTGTTGTCCTGACATGGAGAAGGTCAGGAAGGCAGGAGTAATATGAACTTCAAACATTATAATTAAATAAGCAAAACCTAATACAACTTGCCAGTGTGCTCACAATATTGCTGTCAGCTGGTAGGCCCCTTCAATTACTCAGGTTACTGAAAACGTCTGAAGTACATTTGTCAAATAACATGTGAAATGTGCAGGAAAAAAGGAAAGAACAATGTGCAGGGGAAAATTGCTGTCAAAGAGTCGGGGGATCTGGGAGCTTCCTGAGGGATAGGACTGGGGCAGGGGGGTCCCCATGGTGGCTGGCAAGGCAGTGCCTGGCAGCCCCTCCTGTCCCACCATCCCAGCCAGGAGCAGCACAGCTAGGAAGCACTGGGGGCAGCCCCAGGCATCAGGCACCTCCCTGGGGATGGAGACAGGGATGTGATGGGACAGGACACTGGCCCGCAGGCTGGGCCCTGCCCAGGTTCCACAGCCGGGCCCCGCCCAGCTGCAAGGCAGCGGGGCGGTGGCTCAGCTGGGGATGAAGTGCTGGGGCCGCAGCTGAAGGCAGGTCCCCGGGCTGAAGTGGCCTGGCCACTGCCTTCCACAACACTACTGGGGGTTCTTCCCTTGGCCCTATGGTACGGGGAGCCCCTTGGCTGTGCTGATCCTGAGCTTGCCCCCAGCGCCCACAACCAAACCCTGTTGGGAGGACATGTTTGGGGTCCCAACAGTTTCTACAGAGCCATCTTAAACAAAGGAAGCATAAGCAGTGCTAGATTGTGTATGCAATGAAGTGCTTCATTTGAGGAATTTGCAAGTGTGCCTTCTAATGTCACCCAGCACTCTGTTCCCCTTACGCCTCATTTTATTAATTGCCACAGTCGAGATCCAAGGGCAGGCTCCGTTTTGTGCATGTTCATCAGGGGCACATCAGCCACACTTCCTCATTTTGCAGGTACCAATGTGCTGCAGCAGGTCCAGGTCAGCAGAAAGCAGGACTACAGACAGCGGGAAGCCAGATCTGCTATCTGCAAGTGCCTCTGACTCAGGAAGTGGTATTTCTTCATGGGTCGGGCCAATCAGAGATGTTAGTGATAAGGAGCATGGTGCTGTGCTGGACGTGCTATGGAAAAATGTGTTTGGCCGTCTTGGTGAGGAAGTGATTGCAGAAAACCACTTCTAGCAGGCTGGTGAAATCCCTCATCTTGTGCAAACCACTCCGACTTTGAACTTCAGAATTTGAGCTGAATGTTTTAACCTCTTTCTAATTATGCAGGTGCCAGTTATTGCTCTTCTATTAAGCTTGCCAGTTTTCAGGTGTTTTCTTTCCAAAAACAAACAAACAGATATAGGGTATCGATATTAAGTTTTAGACATGCCTTATTCCTGGATCATTTCTGACACTGGCTCATGTGCAGAAGAAGCAGAGGTAACAGCCACCAGAGCTCAGTGAAGCCTGGAAACCACACTGACTCATCTCCACTCTTTTTTCTTTCAGAGTTTCACTGAGCAAAGATACATCTTAAAATATTCACTTTGAATTAGCATGAGACATGTCAAAATGTGAAGGGAGTAACTAAAGTTTAGTTTTTTAAGATTTTAATCTTACAATCCTGAAAGATTTATGGCAATTTACTACACTGAAGGACGTGGCCGTGGCAGGGAAGGAGAGCTACCATGCTGTGCTCATTAGTTGTCTTTTCCCTTCTGAACTGTGTTCTTGCTTTCTCCAGCGCATAGTTTTGCAATGACTTTTTGTGTGTGGTTCCGTGTTTCGTGTTTTGGACAGCACCCAGATTTAGCTGCTGCAAAGCAGATGGTTGCTGGGGCTGTGGAAACACTCTGGTTGTTAGGTGGGGTCGCCCGCGCAGGGCTATAAAAGCACCAAGAGCCGTCTGCTCTCTTACTCCTGACTGCCACCCTGAAAAGTAGTATTTGTGAGGAAGAAGGTAAGTTTTTGTAGTTCTTTGCTGTGCTTTGTAGACCTGACAAAGTTTAAGAATTGTACGCTAAATTTATCAACTGACCTGGTGAAATTTTCTGTGGGTTGGATTTGCTGGCAAGGGAGAAGTCGGGTGTGGGCAGAGAAATTCTTTCAGTTTTGAAACATTCCATGTACATGGAAGGGCTTGGACAATAACGGCTTTTATTTAATGCATGTGAGGAACTGAAAAAAATAAAAAAGGAGCTTACAAGATTAAAAGCAAACTTATTGGGAGTTGACTGTTTCCTACACTTTCCCTTTGCCTTTGTAATAGTCTGCTGTAGGAATCTGCAGCAAAACTGGAGTTCCTGGAAAACTAATGTGCTTTGTAGG
>NW_010134658.1:35507-39055 GCF_000699245.1 Pterocles gutturalis
AAAAAAGAAACAGCTGTTGTTGTTTCAACAACAGTTTGCTGCTTTGGGACTGCAGAGGGGTCTTTTCTCATGAAAGTGATGAAAACGAGGCAAAGCAATATTTTAGAAACATAAAACCCTGGTTTTGTGACTAACAATTTAAGGCTGTATCATCTGGGGTTTGTTCGGCTAAAACTTTCCACTGAATTTTCCAAGGATGAGATTCATTTTCTCTCTGATGTTTTCATTCATATTTGGTACATCCTCCACTGTAAAATATATATTTTTTTTTAATTCTACTGCCTGTTTTTCCGATCAAGTGTAATGACCTTAATTTACATCAAAATCCTGGTAACTAGCCTTGGACAATAACCACAGATGATATATCTGATATGGTTGATGATATGGTTAAATAAGCATGGAGAAATAGTGTTATTTGACACAAACTGTGTTGTAAAAGTCTAGTTTGTCTTTTAAAAATGTCAATAAATATTGAGTATTTTCTCTAAACTTTTAGAAATTTGCACATGTCCAGTTCAAGGTTGCTTTCTTCTGGTGACTGGGAGTCAGACACAAAGCAACACTGAAGTATTTCATGTGAAGCAACAGTTAGGGCTTTCAGTCTGGATGTCTGCTTGATTTTTTCATTCCAGTTACAATGTTGATGATTCCAGTTGGAAACAATAAAATTCATAATAATCATAATTTTTCAAACTGAGAAATTTTAAGTTCTTGATCCTCTTTCTTTTTAAATGGCATGTCTACACATTCCAGTTTGGGAAGTGGGACACCATTTTATTAAACAGAATAACTCTTAAATAGGTATTTGGTACGGAGTAAACAGAAAAAAAGTGTCACACTTTCCTATGGTACCTTCTGTTTGCACCGCTCTGGGGGTACATAGTTTTTTTGTTTTCCTGTTCATAGACTTTGTCCTGAGCTCAAAATTAGAGGAAAATACATAGAAGAAAGCCATCAGTTCTTTTAGACCTTTTCATACTAAATTAAAATAATATTTTGACTGAATTTATCCCTCCTGGATCTAGGTATTGTTCACATGAGCTGTTTGCATTTCAGAGTGGCATGAGTCAAAGCATCAGAAAGACCTCAGCCCTGTCAGGGGCTGGCTGTCTTCCTAAATTCCAGTCTTCTTTTTTGTTATTAGACATAGTTTCCTATAAAGCAGGCAAACAGTTTTGTTTGTAAGGTGGTTTGTTAACTTTCTGAACCAATTTAAGTAAGGTCTTTAGCCAGTCTCAAGAGCCATTGCCTACTTTGACTTCTATTAAAATTGTGGGGTTTTTTGCTAGATGGAAATTGATGGATCTATATGACAGTGTCAGGAAAAAAGAAAAAAAGAAAGACTTGGTTTTTAAGGCACAGAATTATTTTACTGTATCTCTAATTTAAATTAGGATTAGACATAAAGGTTTATAGGCTTAAGAGATGCAATTTAGTGTAGGCTAGCAGCCCTCTGCCCTATTCATCCTCAAGAGCAGCAAAGCCTCTAGAGCCGGGTGTGAGGGGTGGAGGTGGAGACAGCCAGAAGAAGCTGAGCCAGCTGCTGTTCTATCTGGAGCCAGCTCTCACTGAGAAGTGTCACCCAGAATGCAGTTTTAGCCCCACCTCTTCTCAGATGTAGTGCTGTGAGACTGAATCTTGTTGCTTAATTTTTAACGATTATACACTCTGTGAATCTATTAGTTGACAGACATATCTGTACGTGTCACTGCTGGTGACTCAGTGCACCTAGTACGGAGACTTTAAAATGTTTTCATCCTGCTTCATATGGCCTTTATGTGTGCAGTTATAATATGCAACAGAACTTTACATACTATAGCACTTCATCTGGCCTTCTATACTTCTGTCAATACAAGAAGGGTACAGAAGTCAGTATAACAGCTTGATAAAATGCTGGTTTTAAGAACAACGTAAGTAGGTCCTTAAAACTTACATAATATTCTGACCATTTTTGACCCAGGTGAGACCTAGTCAAAGTAACATATAAATGCAGATTTTGAGTCAGTTTCAGTTTTCCCAGCAGCACAGGCAGAGCTGAATTCTGTGCCTTCAGGGCTGTGGGAAGGGCACAAACCAGTTTTCTGGGGAAGAGGGAGTGCAGGTGCCTCCTGCTTTGGAGAGGGGGGAAGGGTGGAACTGAGCTGGAAGGTTGTGGGAGGGCAGTGTGAGGTAGCTGTTGATTTGTGGGCAGCGGAACTTGGAAGTAAGTCTTAACCGTTCTGCTACGAGGGAAAGAAGAGCTGGGCTGCAGCTACACTGAATGGTCCTAGGTGGCTGTTGCTTTAAATGAATGCTCTTTGCCCTTCCAATGGGATGCAGGGCATAAGTAAGGCAAGTGGGTTTGCAGCATAAGCAACATCATTTTTTATACTTGTGTATATGATGTACATTATATGGTCTGTACCTCAAGACCACAAATAGCATCTTGTCTCTTCATACTAGATTCAAAGACACTGCACTTTAGTCAGCAACATTATCTTCAGTGTATTGCTTACACGTACGCATTAAACTCAGGCCTTCCCTAGAGTTTGCTATGGAAGTGTGTTTTGGAAAAAAAAAAATCTATCTTCAGCAGACGAAAAATACTTTATTTGATGAAAGGTTAATTTCTTCTCTCTGGTCCCTCACTGTTTCTGTTAGCAAACAGAATATTCCTAATACCAAAGTGGTTATGGATCAACCTATTAATTATTTTTGGGTGCTTAATGTCAAATTATATCACCATTGGTCTTTTTTCCCATTTTGCATATCTCACGGAAAAGATGGAGTGATTTTCATTTTCAGTGATAAAAAGCAAAAATTACAATTTTTTTTTCTTTTTAAATGGGTAATGCTTTATTCTTTTGTAGAAGTTGGAAGAAAAATGAAAGAAATAAAGAACAGCATCAGAGAAACTGTCCAGTTTTACTCATGTCCACAGGAAGTGACTAGTCGAATAAATAACCTGAGAATATATTTTACAAGGGAATATCTTTTAACATAAACCAGAAGAGCTACAAGCTCAGTAAAAGATCAGACAAGAGTACTTGTTTATAATTGAATTTGAACAGACCCAAATATTCTGTAAGCTAAATGGGCATAGCCGATACCTTAACTAAGGAGGAAAGACAGACTTTAATTTATTTCCATAACTTCCCTTTGTAAATCAATGCTAATGCTTAGGTATTACCATAGTAAGTAAGCAAATAGTCCAACTAGTTTACTGTTCTATTTCTAATCTAAAACTTCTGCAAGTAGCTAAGGGAAGAGGGGTGAGCAAACAGCTATGGAGCATTGCCTCACCTGCCAAACATAAAAGCTACCTGTTTCCAATAGTTCAGGCTAATTACTGCTAGGGAAACAAAGCCCTTTATGTCATAGTTCAAGCCAAAGGATTTTGAGAGTGGAAACCTTGTGTTGCACTGGTGCTGAAAATGATGAAAAATGGTTTGTAACTTGATGAAAAGTGGTTTCTAACTTGATGCATCTCTTCCCAGAAACTCTGTCAATATGGCTATGGTATCAGAATTTCTGAAACAGGCATGGTTCATGGAAAATCAGGAGCAGGA
>NW_010134658.1:39086-57211 GCF_000699245.1 Pterocles gutturalis
AGTATTATAACCTTTTGAGAGCATCATGCTTATTTAAAGTACTTCTAGAAGTGATTTCAAGGCAGGGGCCACCAAACATCTCATATACTCAAAGGGAGGAAAAACAATGGCAAAACTCCAGTGGATTAGAACTGGAACCCAATTTTATTGTGGCATATAATCTAATGTAATCTAATAACCTAGTAAGTTTGATAGCAGATGAAAAAATGGTTTTATTTGCATGTATCGGTCTAGTTATCAAGCTCTAGGTGGAACTACTGATTAATGAAATTGTAATTCCCAATGGCCAGTCACTGGTTCACTCAAGTCATCTTTAATATGGTAATCTGATGCACAAGTGTGTAGATGAACATGTTCAGATGATGTACATGAGAAAAACAGGGTTTCTTAGGCTGAGGTACAGAAAGCCATGAGTTGGAGCCCAGGAATGTAAAGGAGAAGCTAAACTTACTATTAGATGTCCCAGTTTTCATATCGTATGTCAAGTTTACAGTGGAAAGAGTAACAGTATGTAGTAAAACACCTCAGACGATCAGTACTGATACTGGTTAGAAAGGACACTTGTGGTGGTGAGAAGTCAAGAGTTATTACACTAGGATGACATGGAGAATCTTTGTGATAATGAAGTTGATTAACACATTGAAATGACTGTCAGCAAAGGTAAAGCAATACACTGTGAGGTCCCAGAAGATCTTGAAAGAACTCTACTCTTTAAAAAAATTGAACATAGGGCAAAATTTCAGTAAATAAAGTTTTCTTGTCTAGACCTTTGTGGATTTTCGAATTTTGGCCCCACAACATTTTGTGCATAAACCTTTGGCTCCAGCACCCTATCTCTCTTGCACTCCCAGGGTCCTGAGTCATTCTGGTTGTCGTGGTTATAGACAATTTTTTATTGTAGAGTTTGTCATGGAAACAAATATACAAAGACTACCCTGGTGTGCCTGGGAAACAGGCAGCGAAGCAGTCCCATTCCTCTGCTGACTTATCACACAAGTCACCATGATTTTTGCCGAAGTATGCATGACACTGCTTTAAATATGCATTCCCTCTGCTCTCTTAAAATTCCTAGCAATATAATTGTGTAGGGAGTTGAATATTAAATTATCAGACATTAGAAGTGTACAAAATTCAATACAGAATGCTGTATGTAAAACAGGTATCTATAAGACTTTGCTATTTCTGTTACTTAACTTTAATAGCAAAGGATTTTTAAAAAGTTCTTGAAACAGGACTAAGAGTATACGTGATTCTGAAAGGGTTTAGGTAAACTACTGTTTCCAGTTTTTTAATAAAAAATCTCACCATCTATTGTGCCAGTGGGAATGTTATACAAATATTTCATCCAAGAATCTTGGGACATTTTACGGCTTCTGTAAAAGAAGTAGACATTGTCTAGGTAGTGCTGTTGGGTTACAGGCCCAGCCAGTACTTGATTTGTTATGTTGCTGACTTAGGGCAAGCCACGTAGTCTATCATGCAGTGGAATTCATCATCCATGGTTATTCCCAGAACCCTTTAGGTGTTGACTAGGGAGTGCCTTTCTAGGAGTGGACTCACCAAAGGCAGCCAGTAGATAATGCCTGTGAAGAAAGTGTGGCTTATGTCTCAAAGAAGTTGGGTAACAGTTTGCCACTTCCTCATAGGGTTTGGCTTGAATTCTTTTCCAACATCTTGCATGCAAGAAGTGCTTATAGCCTTAGATATGAGTCAGCTGAGAAGTCACTTAATGTGATGCACAGTCACTTTGTGCAACATGAGGAAATAAATTAGTAGCGCTTTACTAGCAGTGCCTCTAGGATTTAATTGTGGTTTTAGAACCTTTAAAATTTAGACATAGTTGCCTCATGTGACAGTGAAGATGTATTTTCTTGTGGAATCCAACTTACTCTGAAAGATAGGTCTTCAGGTACCTAAAACTATATATTAAGTACTTTCTGTTTAATATAAGAGGTGTGAAAGGAACAGATTCAATGCATATCCAGTACTGAGTCTTTTTCTTTCTTTATAGTTACAAAACTCTGTATGTTCCTTGGTAGTCCTATAATAGGCAATCCCAAATACATGGTTTATTTGGGCATCTAAAACTGCTTCTTTGCAAATATATTACTTGGAATGACCAATTTCCCCACCCATCCCCTCTGCAGAAAAGCTCAAAAGGTGGTCCTGGAGTACACACATACCCTAACTTCGATCCATCAGCTGATGTTGTTGCTTTGGACAAAGCTATTACTGTAAAGGGTAAGAGGAGTAAATATTTAACCTGCTGTGTTAGGACCCTTCCTTAGGAAATTTTGAGAATAACACTGCATCAGAGCAAGAGTCAATGGGAAGAAAGGGAGGTGCTTCTGCTTTTAAAAGCTTGGCAATATATTAAATTATGCTACTTGTTAAAAAAATCTCAACTCTCTGATATCCAGATGTTGTATTACAATTTCAGACCTTAATACTACATTAAAGTGCTTGAATATGTTGAAGGAAGGGTTGTAAAAATTTAATTCCTAGAGAGGAATAAAATACTATACGTAAAATAACATACCATACTAATACTTTCCTATTTGATTTCTGTAAAATCCCTGCACTTCTTGCTTTTAATGAAATTCTCACATTTGACAGTTTGCCTGTACTTTGAAACCTTTTCCAATTCGACTTACTGAGATTAAATGAGTAGACCATCTAATTTTTTTTTTTTTTTTTTTCTGTAGCGTAAGTTCTGCACTCAGAGTACTTTAAGACTTTCTATAAGAAATTGTAGAAACACAGGCTTCTGTGTTTTATGGGAATCTATTTATTTGGTTTCTTCACTACATCACTAATTGTAAGTCAGTACATGATTACAGTTTTTCCTTTGGTTAAATATCAGTATGTAAAGAAAGCAAAATATGCCATAAAGCACATAATAATAATAAAAATTACTGTTTGGCTAAATGATGCACTAGAGACCACTATAATATTTCCAATATATGAGACATTTTGTTGTTTGGTGACTCATAGGTGTGGATGAAGCCACCATCATTGACATCTTGACTAAAAGAACAAATGCCCAACGTCAGCAGATCAAAGCTGCCTATCAGCAGGCTAAAGGAAAGGTAAAGTATATTCAAGCCAAGCTTAAATTTACACCCACAATATGCTGGTGTAAATGTTGCTCCTGGCTCAGGTTGTTCATGCAGCTTTAGCTTCTCAGAAGAAAAAGGTACAGTCTTTCGCCTTCTGTAGTTTGTGAAAACCATGACAGAATGATAATACCCTGCAACTATATTGCCAGTGCTGAGTCTTTGAATATGATGGCCACTATTTTGAAATAAAAAGAAAAAATTTGAAGTTCTTACTTTACAGCTTTTTGCCCTAGAGATCCTTCAAACACTAAGTCATGGAGAGTGCAGAGATTTCACTACCATCTGGAAGACAGTCTACTAAGAGAAAGGAAGGGATAGACAAGGGAACTTGGAGGCATCTCTCCGAGTATTTCAGTCCAGATAAAATACTAAATAGGATAGAAGAGTTTTAGGACCATAACACTGTCACACAAGCGTACCAACATGGGGATAGGGATGAGTGTACAGCCGACAGTTTTCTTCTCCCTCTGAGTGGTAAAACTGCTAGTCCCTGGAACTGAAAATCTTGGAAATTACTGTATGTTTCTGGAGAAGGTTTTAATTGCTCTTACTTTTCTCTATAACAAATTTTCTCCAGTTGAACCTGTAACTCTAAATTGAAATTAAAATTGCACAGTTGATGTAAAAGAGTTACTCAGCATTTGTTTCTTGGAAAGCGATTCCTTTGAGTGTAACTTGTAAAGGCCAACTTAGAAAATAAGTCTAACATCTCATTTTAGCCTAGGTTTCCTGCTTCTGTTTAGGAAATCTCACCTGTAGTTTTCACAGCCCTCTCCCACCTCAGAGGAAGCTCCAGCCTTGCAATTATATTTTTTAAAGACCTAAATTAAAATATAACTTCAAAGACACAAGGAGCCTAATGCTGGTAGATTATTAGGTTCTCTAGTTCCTTGCACACTGTCAAAAGCAGAACAAAACTAACTATGGACATAGTGCTTGCTTCTGAAATAATCTTGTTGGTTTAAGTATCCTGACAAAGCAGGTTGACCTTGTCACACTTGCAGCCACAACCTAACACATACTTGGTGGAGAACAGGGCTGTAACTTTTCATGTAACAAAACAGAGTACTGAGAATTTCCCAGTAGGAGGCAGAGTAAATCATATATATTTTTAACTTAAATTTAGGTTAAATTAGAATATAGCCCAAATCTTAACTTCAGCACTGGCAGTTTTGTGTAGGGCAATATTACACTATGTCCACAGAGTTTCCACTGCAAATTCTGTGTCCTTTATGCAATAAATGGATGAGTTAAAATGTTATCCAGATAAGCAACTCAGTTTTAATCATAGCAACCATATAGTATTGCCTTCTCTTAAAAAACAAGCAGCCTATTTTGAGTCTTCTGATAGTGTAATGGGTGAATATGGCTGAATGGCAATGTGTGGAAGCACTCCTGAATACTTACTGTAAAACCTTGACACTTTGATCAACAAAAAGATGACAAATTAGAAATTTCAAGTAGGACTTCATGACACTGTCTAGTAGCAAAAGGAATGATGTAGACCAGGATTCATCAGAGACCAGACTAATTTTTGGACTGTGGCTCAACAGCAGCTTTTTGCCATTCACTAGTTTAGTGTGTTTCTTATTCTTCCCATCACAGAGTCTGGAAGAGGCCTTGAAAAAAGTTCTGAAAAGCCACCTGGAAGATGTTGTTGTGGCTCTGCTCAAAACTCCAGCTCAGTTTGATGCTGAAGAATTAAGAGCCTCTATGAAGGTAAGGCAAAAACTTCTGAGGAAAACTTTCCTAAAGAACATAAATAATTATCAGGGCCTGAAAATGACACTGGATTTGGATTTCAAAGCTTGTGTATTGTCTTCATTTTCACCCCATTTTGTAAAATAAATCTATACTGTTAATCCAGGTTCTAAGAACAAGATCCAGCAATCTTCCCTGAATTTTAGGACTGGAGAAGATTCTTTTGTGAGAGTGAACCTTTCTGCCTTCTGAAAATTGGTTGCTGATGTAGTGATAGAAAGCCATAGTGTTTACATACATGTTTAAGTAACGAAAGACAAAAAGAGAAGGAGGTATTTCATAAATTTTGCATTTGTATTTTTTATATGCACTGCTTCATCCCTTTAGTGCTTCTTTGGGGTACCAGTGATATTAAATACGATAAAAAATTAATTCCAAAACAGCTGAAATAACACTATTGTATGGAAGCACAATGTTCTTCATTTTTCTTTCTTGTTCCACATGGGGCCTTCAAATCCAAGTCTGTGATTTTCGTCTTATTTCTGTTCTTCTAATTTTAAGTTTGCTGTGTCAAATAACATTTCCAAAAATTCAATCACTTTTATCAGGGGCTTGGAACTGATGAAGATACCTTAATTGAGATTCTGGCCTCAAGAAACAACAGAGAGATCAGAGAAGCCAGCAGATACTACAAAGATGGTAACTCAAAGCAAGAAAGAAGCATTAATGGTATAGCTCTGTAGCAGACATATTAAAGTCACAGCCCCACTTCTCAATATGAGAAGCTGAGATGACATTGTAGGAAGAAAGCGAAGCTTCACACAAGATTGAAAGAGGTGCAGACAAGGGAGGTCGTACTGACTTTTTTCTGACCTGTGTAAGTCCCAGTACAGAAAGAAAAGGCACATAATCACTTCCAGAACTGCAGATGTCTCATGGAATGGTCCATGCATTTAGATGCTTTGTAGGGTAGAAGCAAAAGCCAGCTGCTTTTCTTCTCTTGTAACTAAGCCTTGGTTAACTTCTTAAGATCTCACTAAGCTTGAAATAAAAAGATTATTGAGTTAGCAACACAGATAATATTAACAGTAGGAGCAACCAGTGAACTGAAGGGGAAAATCTTTGAAGGGATAACTAAAAGGGAATGTGGTACCTCTCATATATGTAGAGTTTACTGCAGTCAATCAGTGTTGTCTAATTAAATCATATTTTCTGAGAGAAAGGAAAAAACCTGTATCTCTAGTGGACATATTTAAGTGGAAAGTTAAAAAAAGGCTGAAAAAATAATAGAATCATAGAATGGTTTGGGTTGGAAGGGAACTTTAAAGACAATCCAGTCAACCTAGTTGATAGCTTTAAAAGAAACTACAAGTCATTTTTCTTTTGATTTCAGTGCTGAAAAGAGATCTGACACAAGACATTATCTCTGACACATCTGGAGACTTTCAGAAGGCTTTGGTTGCTCTAGCCAAGGTATACCATGCTTAAGTATTTTGAGTGACATTACCCATAATAAAAAATTACCGTTGTCAAGACTATTTTAGAGAAAGATATACAATAAATAATAATTTAGGTAGTATTTATTTCCTTGCATTGTTTTTTACTTACATATCTTAGATCATATGACATTGTTCTTAAACAAGCTATAATGAGATTTTATCTCAAATGCATTTTAAAAAACAGTGATGTTTGTTATCATTTATCAATTATGCTTTTAAGACTTTTTTTAACTCTCTGCAAGCACTTGAAAAACAACAGGCATAATGTCATGTCAATTGACTAGAAATAGAAAAAGAAGAAATGCTTACAAGTAGAGAAATAAACTTTTTGTCTTGCTGTTAAGGTATGTTTCTAGTAGTTAGATAATGGGACAGGGGAAGGGAGTTAACAAGTGGACAATGTGTTTTGTGAGTTCATGTTCAACAGCAAATGAGTTTAAACACTGGAGCTGCCCAATAAAGAGACCCTTTTAAATGGATAAATATTTGATTCTGTGATTGTTGAGTACATGTATATGAAGCTTGTACATGCACGCAGGATAATTTTTTCAGACTTACATGTTTTGATTTGCAGTTTTTAGTTTCAAATCAACTTGAAAGGAGTTTATTGAATGGTCATCAAGGAGAAAATCACAGTTTCTAATGCTGTAATTTCATGTTAAGAAACAATATTTCCTCTGGATTTTCGTGTAGGACTTCAGAAATAAGTTGCTGATGACTTCAGAAGTGTGAAATAAGTTGCTGATGGCTTCAGAAGTGTGAATTCTGACTGATTACAAATACAACAGCTTTATTCACAGAATGAGTCACATAACTGTATCCATCTGCAATTATGTATTGTTATGAATGAGAATGGAGGGCAGAACCCTAAAATGCTGAGTTTTTGGTGAACTGAATAATTGTGAGTACCAGTGATATTTTATTTATTAATTTATGTAGGCTGACCGATGTGAAGATTCATATGTGAATGATGAGCTTGCTGACAATGATGCCAGGGTAAGGTCATACTTGGCACTCTGCGGAGCTTCTTCATCTGAATTACTTGAAACTACAAACTCTGTCTGAGAATATTCTACTTGAATCTTGTGCATTGCAGACCTAACAGAGAGTCGTATGCTATGTAGAAATCTTTTCTGAGGGAATACTATGTTACAAAGTTCATTTAAGCTTTGCTATCTGAAGGAAATTAAATCTTTACCTTAGTATTCGGAAACATTCCTGCAAGACCTCTTCTAGTTCATGTAAATTGTGTGGACCATTTGAAGTAGAGGTCAACAACTGAAGAAATTAGACACAATCTTCTGTCTGTTTATAACACAGTACTTGAACTGAGGAACAAGGGTGTACTTGTGTATGTGTGGAACTGAGTACCATGCCTTGACCACTGTGAACTCCCCAGTATGTTAGCTATAGCTGTTGCTTTACAGTGATGAACCTTTCAAGATTTTTGAGTAACTCTCACAGTCATCTGAATAATTCTGAAAGAAACAACTGATCTTTCCTTTTTTACTTCCACCATTTTGTTAAAATCTTGGTAAACCTTATCAGTCTTTCCTGAGTTTACACCCATAAAATCTTACATCACTTTTACAATTTAAATGTAGATTGGCTTTAAATTGATTTTTTAAAAATCCAACCAAGCAAAGGTCATTGAGCAATACTGCTTTTATTCCTGCTACATAAGTTTAGTTTTGTCATCAGCCTTAGATATGAAAAGTCAGTAAATTAACACTTTGTCCAAACTCAAAAGATCAATCCTATTTCTCTTGACACAGAGAGTGTGGTCTGAAATATTTTTTGCTGCTGTGTGGAGGCCTTTAATTATTACTTCTAGAGAATTTTGAGGAGGTGACGAAAATGAAGGAGACTGATTTGGTTCTTTCCATTAAAATATCTCCTGGAAAGACAAGGAGCACTTGGTGCATAGGCTTCTGCTTCAGATTTGTTCAGTTATTGTCAGAGATTTTGTTTGTCTGAAGAAAGCCTACCAGTCCTAAACTCCCATACAGACTGTAAACATACCATGATATATGAAAAATACCTTCTTTCAAGAATGTACTATACCCAGGAGAGCTAGATGGTGATCATAAGTTGTCTGAAAATGTTTTCTAGCTGCATAAGGTTCTCTAGGTACTATTATGACATAAGTGAAGTATGAAGTGTTACTTGATAGAGCTAGAGTTAGTCTGAGGTTGTGTAGAGTTATGTTATGGATTGTGTCAAGGGCTAGAGTTCATTGCTCACAAGCTATGGCTGATAGCCTCAGAAGTACACTATTTCTGTTCAAGATTTACTATACTGATGTTAGCTTTACTACTTTCTTTTCATTATGACAGGCCCTGTATGAAGCAGGAGAGAAAAGGAAAGGAACAGATATTAATGTTTTTGTTACTATTCTTGCTACAAGAAGCTACCCACATCTCCGAAGGGGTACGTTGAATGAAACGCTGTGCTTCACTGGAATGGTATTTTGAACATGGCCTGCTCATGAACTCAAAGATAGAGATTGTCAAGACATGACTCTGACAGCCAGACTTACAGGTCTTTGTAGCTGGACACATACTTGCTGCCCAAGGGTGCAGTTGGCAGCTTAGTTGTTCTTTCCGTGCTAGTGATGACCAATATAATTTAGGTTGTTAACAAAACTATTGCCACAAATTCGCACAAGGCAAGTGGTCACAAGGCCAAAGGGTTAGTGTGGCAGGGCTTCTGAATGCTCCTCAACGTGGTTTTGCTTCTCAGCCAGTTTACCCTGGGCAGAGAGATATGACCTAATGTCACAGGTTCCAGTGGAGTCAATGGACCATCTCTGTCCCTACCAATGGGAACATGAACCCTACCATCCTAAAAAAGGACCTATTCCTTATGCTGACTCCACAAGGCCATGCAGTAACACTGCTCTTTACACTGTGCTGGCTGAAGAAAATGAGAAAGATGGCCTACAATCAGTCATCTGTGTGCACTGTTGCAGCAGTAAGGGCAGAATAAGGCAGAAGCAATGCAAGCAAGGTACTGTCTTTTCATCACTATACGCTGAGTTTTCTTCCCGTATTTAGTCTTTCAGAAGTACGCCAAGTACAGCAAGCATGACATGAACAAGGTACTGGATTTGGAGCTGAAAGGTGATATTGAGAACTGCCTGACTGCCCTTGGTAAGTGGTTCTGCAGGTTGTAACCTACTATATATGCTGACCATTTCTGTCGTACTTGCTCTGATAGGAAACCATTCTGGGCTTACCCTGCTTAATTGAGAAACTTTCTAAACAATACTTCGGAAAATCTAATCCAAACATAGTGATTTAATTGAGTTATTTAAAACCAGTTAAAGTTGATGAATGAGTAG
The DNA here is from genome assembly GCF_000699245.1 of Pterocles gutturalis. Classification (NCBI taxonomy): domain Eukaryota; kingdom Metazoa; phylum Chordata; class Aves; order Pterocliformes; family Pteroclidae; genus Pterocles; species Pterocles gutturalis. The sequence continues at coordinate 48,749 of NW_010134658.1, forward strand.
AAATACCTCTCCTGATACGTAGAAAGGTCTTTTAAAGAGAAACATGTGTCATCAACATAGAAAGACCCCTACAGGAAGTCAATATGCCAAAACCAGCTGTCAGAACAGGCACAATTTGTATCAAAAATACAATAGTTTTAAATCTGTCTTCAAAAAAACAAAAACAAATACACTCTTCTCTATTTTTTTTCAAAGACATTTATAATTTTTAAAAGCATAACAGGTTTACTTCTGTTTTTTTTTTCCAGTAAAATATTCTATAAGATTCATGATAAAGATGTATATTCAGACCCTTAACATTACTGTTCTTCATGAACAGTAAAGCGAGGCAGTGACTTACTTAAATCACTCTTATTAGTGCACCAGGAGTGGAATCAGGAGCCAGACACCCATCTTGATTCCCAGCTTTTGTATCACTGTCAAGAGTACTTTGGATAAAAGAATGAGTCCATCAGATCCCTCAGTATCAGAAGTGGAGGGCAAGTACTCAGTATAACTTAGTTTGCAAAACATCAGATCATAACCTCCAGCTCTGCTGTAGAAGACACAAGTGCTTTCAAATTTTTCTTCTTGGGAGCTGCAACACCTTTCTTAATTTTGTGGAAGTTAACTAGAGAGTGCAGTCTTGTCTTTACAGTAACTATTCTCCCCTGGCTGAACTGCTTTCTGAATAGACAGAGGAAAGGAACTGCTACTTCTCCCATATTTTGAAGACAGGTATAACAAAGATGTGGATAAATAGGATATGCTGGTAGGAACACTGAGACTGCTTTTAAAAGTGTTTGCTCTCCAGGCTTTTGCCTTTTATTACTTGTTACATGTATAGCAGATGTGAACTTATCTTATTGTTTCATTACAGTGAAGTGTGCCACAAGCAAGCCAGCTTTCTTTGCTGAAAAGCTCCACTTGGCGATGAAGGTAACCTAAAGAAAGAACTTAGTAAACATGGACCGCTTTGTAAGCTGAGAAATAACAAGCTCTCTAAGCTCTGTAAGCCCTTTGTGTGATGAAAAAGGACTGCAGAAGGAAATTCAGTGTATTTCTCTTGCTCCTCTATTCCTTCGTTCAAAACCTCTGAGTGTCTTTCTGTAGGAGGAGCTGTCTGTTTGCTGTAGTGTGTTCAAGGCATCTTTGCATCCACACATATATCATGTATTCTAGACAGTGACAGAAAGCTAACTGGAACTTTTCTTATTTATGAAAACACAAAAATCCTAGTGAAAAGTAAATAGGAAAGCAATTACAGATGTGGACAAGAACCTTGTAGAAGCCCAATCTTTGACAAGGCATCCATGGTCCTTCTGGCAGATTTGGAACCCAAGTCGAATGAGGCAGCCAGAGATCCTGAAATACCCTAGTATGCAGGTATTACCATAACTCCAGTGACTTGGATAGGAGCAGTACATGAAAATTAAGTGAAACATTATGAAAATACAGTTCATTGCACTATTTAAAAAGTAATTTAAAAAGTCAGTGAAGTCTAGGTTGTCTCTGATACCTGTCAAGCACAGTGAAGGACATGCCTCTTTTTAAGAAACAGCCGAAAGAAATGAATAAAAAAATTCCAAGGGTGGAGATAGATTGTCAGAAGCAAATTGTGCTCTTAGGGAACAGAAGGGCAATATGAGAGGATCCCCTCATGAGAGATGTTGAAGGAATAGGGTGTGAGCTCTGTTCACCCACAAAGAAGTCTGATGGATCGACACACAGATCCTTGAGATGTTTCAATTACATAAGTAGCATCTTTTCTTCTTTTTTATTTTTTCTTCTTTTTGCTTCTTTTTTTGTTTTTCTTTTTTCCTTTCTTTTTTCCTTTCTTTTTTCCTTCTTTTTTTCTTTTTTCCCTTTTGCTTTTTTTTTTTTTCCATTTTTTCTGCTCTGTTATTTTTTCCGCTCTATTATTTTTTCCATTTTATTTATTCTTCATTTTAACAGGGCTTTGGGACACGGCACAAAGATCTCATCAGAATCATGGTTTCACGCCATGAAGTAGATATGAATGAGATCAAAGGCTATTACAAGAGCCTGTATGGCATCTCTCTCCGCCAAGCCATTATGGTAAGTTTTCTCTGAGGTGACATGTGAAATGCAAAAGAACCAAGTGATTTTGGAAGTCAGGTGAGGGTTTGTTAACTCTTCTGCTCCTCAGTCACCAGTTCATCCTGAGTAACATATTGTAGCTGAGTAAATCATGTTCCCAGTGAACCACATGCTGATGGAACTAATTAATTTTCTGGGGAAATGTTTTTGTCACAAAAGCTATAGCAATTTGTTAGTAGTGGTACATGTCTCAGGATATCATCTTACAATAGAAGCCAAGAGCTGAATGGAGACTTCAGTATCCCCAAGTTCCTGAACTTGGGCAGGCATAAGGTACATTGGAAGGAGAGTGGAGATGATTGCACTGGCAGTTCTTCTGGGAGATATTGGATGCAACTGGCTATTGGTTTTTAATATTTGAGGTACTCCTGAAAACACCTTGTTAACATGACATTTATTTGGCCTGCTTTCCAGATGACTTAACTAAATGAGTTAAACTAACAAAAGTATCTTCTTAAAGGGGACAGACCACCCAATGTATTTTCCAGAAAATTTAAACTAGTGAGGGACTTAAAGAAAGCTAAACTTGCAAAGCAGTTTTGTGGACCCTAGTAGACAACACTAAAAAAGAAGTCTTGATTGGAGTAGAAACATTCTCCCTACATGTATCAAAATGCCTTTTTGATTTCTATTGGTGCTTGCTACTTTTTCAGTTAGGTGCCAAAGACGACTTCTATTCTTCCCCCATGAGTGTGTGTAATCTGTAATTTGGTGTGTAATTACATCACGTCAGCATGTTCCAAATTGGTGATTGCATCCTTACATCTTGAAGTCTAGCTTGGCTACACTAAACAGTTCATATGTCTCTGCAAAGTAGATTCAAAATTGAGAAAACATAGTGTGTAATGATTACACTGCATACTTAGTGCATATTATCCATTTTTCAAGCTGAATAAGCAATCCTACGGTGAATTGAATCACTGTACTATTAGCCTGTGTTTGAGACAATCGTAGGTACAATGTGTGTAGTGTTTTAATACTAATGAACATTGGACATCACTGGTCGTGGAAGGCATTTTCACATTATCTAGAGAAGAAAAGCTTGAGCTCCTGGACGGATAGAAAACTTTGGTGCTTCTCCTCTTTATTTACGTCATGAGACGTCCTAGGACTTTTATTGACCTTGTCTACCCTTGCTCCACTCCGGAAATGCATGTGTTTATTTTCTAGGTCATACTGATGACTTCAGTGAGGATACTCAGTTCAAGCCCAGTTTGTGGCTAACACGTGTGTTATCAAGTGCTTATTTAGGTGAAGGGTTAATGTTTGGTACATGTATATTGAATGCTTACTGAAATGTATTTCACTCAAGACCATTATACTAACAATTGTGGTTTTTTGCACTTAAATTGACAGGATGAACTCAAAGGGGATTACGAAAATGTCCTGGTGGCTTTATGCGGAAGTGATAACTAAGTTTCATGTTCCTGCAGTGCACTCAAGCCCTGTTGCTGATGGTCTTTGTATATGCCTCTGCTGTCTATGTAAAATACAGGCTTCACACAGTGAGGTTGCTCTGGAATGGTACTTAATCCATATGTGTTATGTCAAAAACCTGTAACTGGAATGTATTTTTTCAGTATCTTTATTTTGAATAGCATTAATATCTCTTTTTGCCATTATTTATCCAAAGTCAAAGAATGGCCCCAAGTTTCTATTTGCTTGATTAATCATGAAAAAGACAAATTTTTTATCTATGCTAAGCAAATAAACTTTTAAAAATAAAATTAACCCATGTGGAATTTCATATGTTCTTTGTTGCTTTTCTGCATTTAATTTCAAGTTGTCTACATACAGCGCATGAGAGAAAAAAGTCAATAAATAGCTTAAATATGATGTAGCAATATCAGACAGTATAGCTAAGCCTATACCTTCCCACTTCACTTCAGCTATGGTTTATGTAAGCCAGATGAAAGAAAATAACTAAAGGTAACTTGTTAAAAAAATTAACAATATAAAAAGTTAATATCACTGTCTTGTTCTTTTTCACTTAAATTCCAGAGTAAATAAACCTGTTATGCTTTGTACATATATTAAAAAAAAGCCAAGTACAACTTTTGTCTTTTTCATTATGAGTTGTGTAAATTTTCTATGTTGTCTACAGAGTGAAAAAACTACTGTCACTACCTATATGTGGGACAGAGTTTACGCTTGGCATTACTGTCCAGATTGTGCCACATGCTGTACAAGTGAGTTAATTATAGTCCTCAGGTGCATTCCACTTGTTGGTTCTTTGTTACACACAAACATTGCTGGTCTTATGGTGGCCTCCAATTACTCATTTGAACAACATCATATTAAACTATTGGGAAATCAAAGCTCATCTTGGCTAATTTATGTTAAGCATTGCAGGCCCTCTTTGCTTCATATTGGGATGATTTAGGAAAACAGAACTAATTGTCTGGAAAAGGAGTAGTCTTATTCTTGAAGAAACGTTGTCATTGCCAGAGCTAGAGAAAAAATTCCTATGTACCTTCCACAGGGCCAAGTTTTGATCTACCATTATTATATTCCAAGATTTATAGTTGCCCCCTACCATAATTTACTTTGTTGGTAATCCTTGCTGTCCTCATAGGATAAGTGTAAGATTCTGACCAAAGAAGTTTATAGGACATATACATGGTAGCCATCAATTAAAACAGGAAAGCAAAAAACCAAGCAGATGTATGCACAGAGATCATGTGCTGAGGGATTTGTTTGGTCAAATGACAAGCTTCTGAGAAAACAAAACTGAATCACCTTGTACGTCTGAAGTGTGGCACTAGCAAAAGGTGCATTTTCGTCCTTCCAGGACCTGAAGGGAACCTACAGGAGAGATGGAAAAACACTCTTTATCAGGGAGAGTAGTGAGAGTAGTGACAGGATGAGAGGTAATGGTTTTAGGCTGAAAAACAGTCAATTTAGATTGGATATTAGGAATAAATTTTTTACTGTGAAGGCAGTTAGACACTGGAACATGTTGCCCAGGGGAGTTGTGGATGCCCCATTCCTGGAGGTGTTCAAGGCCAGGCTGGACGAGGCTTTGAGCAACCTGGTCTAGTGGGAGGTGTCCCTGCCCACGGCAGGGGGTTTGGAACTAGATGATCTCTAATGTCCCTTCCAACCAAAACCATTCTATGATTCTATGATTTTCTTAAGAGGCAGATGTCACAAGAATGTAATTCCCCAATACTTTAGTCCACATAGTGATGAGTTGGAAAGGTTGATTGTGACAGTAAAAGCTCATTGCAAGGAAAGTCTAACTTTACTGAATATGAAATTAAGATGGTATCTTGATTCTTTACCAGAACCTCCTTGCTTCCTTTCTAACTAAAGAAAATACATGGTTATTGACATGGTGATTGATAATCAACTTGTGGTGATTGATAATCATATATGTTTTGGTTAAACACATATACACACATATAAAGCATATATGTTTTGCCAACCTCTTTGCCATGGTGTCCTGGGTTAAGCTGAGACAGAGTTAACTTTCTTCATAATAGCTAGCAAGAGGCTGTGTTTTGGATTTGTGCTCAGAAGAAAGCTGATAAAAAGTGATGTTTATGCGGCTGCCAAGGTCTTTCAGCTTCTCTGGCTGTCTGCAAAGAGGAGAAGCTGGGAGGGAGCACAGCCCCAGTTACTAGCCCAGGATTTGATCTTAGGTTTGGGATTGAGAGCCAAAGTGGCCAATAATCTATTCCATAACATACACATCATGCCCAGTATATAGGTAAGGACCCTCCAGAAGATCGGCCCTTTTGGTTCCGGATCTCTTTTGCTCCAGGTCATCTCGCTCCAGGTGGTCACTCTCCCAAAGCCTTTCCCCCCACCGCCCCCCAAAACCCCAGTCAGCTCTTGGTCTGGTACGCTTGGACCGTTATCTCCATTCTGTGAGTGCAGTTTCGGGACTCTCCCTACTCCGGGATTGTTAGCCAGGAACAGGCTGAGCCTTGGTCATTGGGTGGGGGGCAGTATCACTGTGTATCACTCATTCGTATATTTGTATATAGTATTATTTTCATCCCCCCACCGCCCCCCAAAACCCCAGTCAGCTCTTGGTCTGGTACGCTTGGACCGTTATCTCCATTCTGTGAGTGCAGTTTCGGGACTCTCCCTACTCCGGGATTGTTAGCCAGGAACAGGCTGAGCCTTGGTCATTGGGTGGGGGGCAGTATCACTGTGTATCACTCATTCGTATATTTGTATATAGTATTATTTTCAATATTACTGTAGTTTAGTTATTAAATTGTTCTTACCTCAACCCACGAGTCCTTTTTCCCTTTACCCCTGTAATTCTCTCCCCTATCCTCTGGGCGGAGGGGAATTGCATGAGTGGGTGTGTGGTTTGGCCCCCATCCAAGGGCAAACACATCACACATGGGTAATAACCTATTAAAAGTAAAGAAACTTCAATGAATAGATTTTGAGGTACTACCTGTGTTGCGGGCCGGAGCCCTGGAGAAACAAAGAGAACAGAGCAAACATACTCAGTGGATGGGTCATAATTAATTAACTTCTATCCAATATATTATTAGGCCTAATGGTGAAACTCTCTTTTCAACATTTCAGTCATTGTGAAATTGAGAACTGTGGTAGCTATGCAAAAGGAAAGAATCTGATTTCATCAGCATAGGAAATAATTTTTTTTTCCAAAAGATATGTTCACTAGAGAAGCCAAAAAGCCACCAAAATAAAACTACAGCAGATTTTTAAAAATTACTTCCAATTAAAACTGAAGGAATGTTTGAAAATTTAAATTTATTCAGAGTGTTCTTTCTTTTAGGCTGAGTTAAAGAGGGTCTCAGCAGCAGCTTGTTCTTTGTGAGAACCCAGCCTAACTATCCAGCTTCTAAGTGTGAACAAGTGAGCACCTAGAATTTTAATTTAAAGGACGCAATGGTATGAAGTTAAACATGTTATTAATAGAAAAATTGTTGTTATCTGATTATGGGTTTTGCAGGACTGTGCAACAGAAGGAAATTATTACTGTACATTGCTGCAATCCAAATGCTGATTGTTTTGAAGAAGAAGGATTGGTGGAGGTCTGTGTAGTGGTGCATCAATGAGGAGTCGCAGTTTTACCGCCACTGCAAGTCAGCTAAATCCGCCTAGGCATTCACTTCTGCCTGAAACGTGCACATTTCTGTACAGTGAGGGTACTATTTTTTTTTTTTAAGATTCTGTTTATTTGGCCATTTCACAAATGTTGTCAATGTTATGATGCACTTATATGACTCCATATTTCTATAGGAAATTTGCAGGCAACTATTACAGTCAAGAAACTTTTTCAAGTACTGAAGAAAATAGGGCTTATATTAATACTTGTAGAACAGTGATTACACCATCCATTTCATTGCCAGAATACTCCCAAACGGTTTAAGTGGAAGTGGAGGATATTTCCAACCTGAAAAAAAAAAAAATGGTTTTCAGTTACAGCAACACCAAGAGGCAAGGTGTTTCCCTGGCATCAATAAAGGGCACTCCTTGTCCTAAAGAGCTGCACTGCACAATCAAGGGTGGGGGAGAGAGAAAGAAAGAACTAAATGGACCAGCACAAATAAGGCAGTGTTTTTCTGAGGTGGGCAAAGTAATTCATAACAGCTAACAAAAATAAGAAACTTTTAGTGAATTGTGAACAGCGGATAGAGGGAAAATAGCCCATCATGTTTGAAGACAGTTAGATGTGCTGTTTTGGAAAGACATATATTGGACTTGCAGTAGGGTAGGGATTTTTGCATTCAGCTGGGATTTCTGAGGAATAGTAGCCCACCCACTTAATGGGGAATGGTCATCCAGCCATTTAAAGCTCATGAAGAGGCAGCGAGGGATGAAAAAAAAGGAAAGGAAATGTCAGTAAATATGTTACAGAAAAGGTCGTAGTGAAATTCATGAGAAGGCTTCCTTGCTTTGATGTAAATTGGTGGAGGAGGGGGCACCAAGGGGGTCACAAAAAAAGCCACAAGAGTGTTGAAATGTGCATTTTTTTTTATCATTGTACACTTGTAGCCTCTAAGCAGAAAAGTGCTGTGACAACACAGCTTCAAAGCAACCCTGTAAATTAAAGAATCAGCCTTCATCTTCATTTATGACAGAAAAAGCTTTCTTGAGGGATGATGATTTTTTAACCAGTTGAAAAGTATTGGAAAACCATTCCTTCAAATAGCACTGATTTTTTCACTACTGTTTGATAAAATGCACTGGAAATTTGTCACATTTAGCCTATTATTACTTTCTGATCAGGCATCTCCTGCACCGGTTGGACACGCTCTCCCATTTGTATTTCACTGTTTGTGCTCTTCTGGCCTTTTTCGCTTTGCCCTGCCTGACAAAACAAATGATAAATTTGCAGGACGCAAGAAACAGGCCTCTGGTGTTTCTAAA
>NW_010134659.1:0-472 GCF_000699245.1 Pterocles gutturalis
CTGTGCAAGGCAGGGAGGGGAGGAGAGGGGGGGCGTTTCCCACGAGGCTCTCTTGCTTCCCCAGAAAGAACTCAGACTGTTCTGGGTAGCATGACATCCTCTGGGCTCTCCATAAAGGCTGTCAGCATTGTCTCAGAAATGAATCACAAAGGGCACAGATTCCCAGTGGTTTTTCCCTCCCCAAGGATATACACCAAGATCTCCCCCAGGGCTGTTATTTCTGCTAACAGGCTCCTCAAGCATTTGAATTAGGCAATTAGGAATTGGGCAATTAGGAAACCACTGCACCCATGAATAACCACAGATAGAATCAGTGGACAGGCCATCAGCTCTTACACATCCAAGGTCCATTCCAACAAACCGGAAATAAGTTCTCCTGACTGTGCTCTACCACCTGCTCCTCAGCCCTGGCAGGGACAGACTTTCATCTGGGCTATAGTGCTAGCCTTGCCTTGCAGCAGTGGTTGATTTT
>NW_010134660.1:0-462 GCF_000699245.1 Pterocles gutturalis
TGGGCTGGGGGACCAGGAGGGGTCAGCACTGTCCCCAGGAGCATCCCTGGGAGCTGCAGGTGCTAAGCCTGTCCCCAGGGCCATCAGTGGACACCACCACCATGGAGGAGCCCCAGTCCTGCTCTCGCCATGTCCCCCGGCTGCCCTGCGGTGTCCCCATGGTGCCACCACGGAGGAGCCCCGGTCCTGCCCTCGCCATGTCCCCCACCACCCCGCATGGGGCTGGGCCGGGCGGGACTGTGAGGGGCACCGAGTTGGTTCCATGACACATGGTGAGCTCTTCCCTTGGCATCATTAACATTTCTCCAAAAAAGCCCTGGCGTGCTGACAGCTGCTTGGTAAGCGGCTTCGGAGGAGCGGAAACCAGCGTCTCCACGGGGCCTGGGGATGGAGGGTTTCCGACGCAGCTCAGCGTTGGGGCAGGAACTGGCTCACCCGCGGGAGCGGCGTTCCCCAGACCCC
>NW_010134660.1:493-1009 GCF_000699245.1 Pterocles gutturalis
GGATTTCCCAGCGCGGCCGTTACCGGCCATACCGCTCCTGCCGGCAGCTAGAGGGCTGGGGATTGAATGACAAAAGGTGGATTATATAGAAAGTGCTTTCCTCCTCTCCAGAGAGCTCCCACGCTTTCTCCGAGGTTTGATTCCGAGGAGTTTCTGTATTTTTTTTCCCCTCTCCCCCTCCCAATTTTCCTTTTAAATCCATGACTCAGTTGTGGTGTGCACACGGAGCGCGGGGAGCGGGGCTGGGTGCTGGGAGCTGCGGAGCTGTGTGGGAAGGAACCCGTCCTTGGCTCCTTGGCTGTGGCGCTGGGTCGGGGGCAGCGGGCGAGCGGGACCCCCGTTCCGTGTCTGGGGTTTCCCTCTGCTGTGCCCAGCAGCACGAGCTGAACTGCTCAGCCCCACCGAGCCCTGAGACCCCCCTCCTGGGCAGCTGTGGGGGTCCAGTGCTGGTGATGGCATGGGGCTGGTGCAGAGCTGTGCCCGCTGGCGCTGGCAGGGGGATGAGGGGCACGGCTG
>NW_010134660.1:1143-2441 GCF_000699245.1 Pterocles gutturalis
TTTCTTCCCATGTCCTCCAGCATCCGTGGCAGTGGGAGTGGAGCAAGCCACCCCCGGGGAAAGGCGACCTCCGGTCCTGATGGCTTTTTAAATTCTGGCTGCTGGCCAGGCGGTTTCCCCCTCGGGGGCAGAGCTGTGTACTGGGACCCGGGGAGGCTGAAGACAGGCGAATGAATCAGGGGATGGGTTGACTCGGGGCCAGGCTGGAGGGTTTATCCGCTGCCCTCGCGAGGTGCTTTTCCAGCCGCAGCAGCCCGGGACCGGGGTGCCTGCAGCTGCATCCAGCAGCCTGGCAAACTGGGAGCACTGGTGTAAGTTCAGAGCTGTGGGATTTGATTTGCTTCGATTGTCCACATCCTCGCCAGGTATGGGACGTGCGGGTGCGGGCAGGCTTCTCCCCTCCTTTTTTTTTTTGTTGGAAAACAAGTCTGCTTTGCTGTCGTTGTCGTTCTTCCCCTCTCTCGCTTTCCAAATTCATCTGGGAAATCTCACCCGCGCGTTCGCAGGGGTGTCAGCAGCCCGGCAGCGTGTGCTGCTCTAATGAAACGGCTCCGGAGCAGAGGGGTTGATCTATTTTTAAAGTGTGCTCAGCGAGCACGGCTGGGGTGCCCGGATCTCCGTGGCCGGAGGTGCTCTGGTGCAGCATCCTCTGATGCTGCTGCTCCGCTGCTCTGTCAGAGAGAGGAGCTCTCCGTGTGATTTTTATTCCTTCGAGCGGCGAATGTGCTGTATAAATTACCATATGGAAACTTAGCTCTGCTTGGAAGTTTGGTATTTTCTCCTCGTTTGATGCCCTGTTATTAAAACTCAATTTTCTACGAATAACGTCCTTTAAATAGAATCTGTCTTCCAGCGATGACTCACAGCCAAGCAGCAGCTCCTCGCAGGGGAAGGCAGCACGAGGGCAGGTCTGGCACTCCCAGCCTTGGGAATCCCTGGATCCACTCCCGGTGCTTCGCTGTGCCGGGGGGACGCTGCCCTGAAAAAACTCCTGCCCACCCCCCCAGGCTCTGGCTGCCCGGGTGCCCAGGGGCTCAGTATGGGACTGGACCCTGGCATGGTCTGGGGGGGCTGGAGGGGTCCTGAGCATCTGCAAAAATGAGTTTTCCCCCACCTCCTGCCCCCCTTTCCCCGGGAAGCTGCTCGCTTGGGTTCAAAGTTTCCTGCCAGGATTATTATTCTTGCTGGTCTGGCATCTGTTAAGGTGACAGCAGCCGGGGAGAGGGAAGGTATTGGAACAAATTTCTCATAAAAAGTAGCAAAGTTGATGAAACCATTACTGCGCCTGCATCCTGCAG
>NW_010134661.1:0-11657 GCF_000699245.1 Pterocles gutturalis
CGGGTCTGTCCTGCGTCACCGACTTTTGTTCACACATTGAAGACACGATGAGCTTTTTATTAAACACATCCTGCAGGGCTTGGCTTTACCCCTCCTGTTTGGCATCCTCCCACAGTAAATCCTTCTGGATTGGGAACCAGCAATGGCAGATTCTCTGCTTGTCAAACACTCCTAACGATTGAGGCCCTGAAACAGCTGCAGCAGTAGGCCTTTATTTAAGATGAAGGAGGCATTTCGATGACAATTTTGCCAATATTCTTGTTCTCTTCCATGATCCTGTGTGCCTCTGCAATCTCGTACAGCGGGTAAACGCTGTCCACAAGTGGCTGGAGATGAGGGGAGGTTTCTCCAGAAAAATACGGCAGCACATTTTCTGTGAAGGCTTTCACCAGCCGTTCCTTGTACTGAAGAAAAAAATGAAAGCATTTTGAAGGTTATTTCCAGTCTGTTCGTTCACAGAGGTACCTCTAAGCACAGTATATAAAATGTGAACCGTTCTCAGGGAAACTTCCTGACACTGCACAGTGAGAAACACGTAAACATCTGACAGGTGTAAATTACAAACAAGAAGAAAACTTTTAGATTATATTTTAATTGAATGAAATTCACCACATAAGTGGTATAAGCTCAGTGCAGAACCATTTAAACACTGGTAAAATTATTGAGAATATTATGTATTAGACCATGGACAAAGTCTATCCTAGGGTTCTACACTGCCATCTTTTACTGTAATATTTTCCACATAAAGTGATTTTTCCTTACTAATTTCTGGGCATCCCAATGGCCTCGGTCTCTACTTTGAAAAATGATCTAATACAGGTTCCCCCTTGTCCCCCAGCCGCTGACTTGATCAAGTTGCTGATCATCTGAGTTTTTTTTCTTAGGCCAAATCTTGAAGTTATGTTATTCATGAAGTATGTTAAGAAGTCCTGGGCATCATTCCTCTGATTCAGTAGTTCTAAAAGGGAGGCATTTGATAAAAATAGCAAAGGGAAAATGTAACTTAATTTTGCAATGTTTTCCAAAATATGTAGTAACAGTTCCAGGTGGTGCCTTTTTGGTAATAATGCGTTAGATTCTGCTTTAACACTGGTATCAAAGAAAGCTCTCAGAACGATAATGGATTTTAAGATCAAACTGTATACACTGTTGGTAGGTGTTACTTGCCTCCTTGTCTCGTGATCGTAACAGACTTGTATGGATGCTCGCTCTTTTGGAAAGCAGCCTTGAAAGCATATCTCCATGTACTTCACCTCCACTCAGGAGTCCATAAACAATCCACCGGCCATCAGTACTCAGACAGTTGAGATTCTTCTCCCAGTACGAGCCACCAACACAGTCTAAAATGATATCTACTCCAGAACCTCAAGTAGAAACAAAATATTTCAGCAATATAGTTGAGCCTCATTAAAGGTAAGATAATTTTAGGCAAAAGTAAAACCTTGTTCTTTACGGAATCAATCTTGCCATTCTTATTTAAATCTTTCTACTGAAATTAGGAGTTGGCACAATTATTTGTAAGGAATTCTAGAATCGGGCACAAAGAAAGAATCATTATAGATACCCAGATGCAGGCTGTCATAAACCATCCCCAATGCTTAGAAAAGCTAACTTTTTCTAACAGCAAGAGAACTCAGTTTTGTGCCCGTATTCAAACATTTACAATGAGAAGTGTGAAGATTTGGTCCCACAGTTCCTTGCGGAGGCAACAATAACACAGGCACAATATTTATGCCCAGTGAACACAGAGCCAAAGAGAGCCCATGCGGAAAACAGAGCACAATTAAATTCAGGAAAGATACGTGATACATTCTTGGGCTGACCAGGATGTTAGGTTGTGCTAAGAGGGGTAATGAGTTTCTGCTCCTTCACTGACGGAGGTGACAGTTGAAATTGAATGTGTGTGCATACACGTGAGGAGGTACACACTCCTCCTGAACTGTAACTGTGTCTTTCACATAGAGATTCTCACCTTGGGTGAACGCCAAGACCTTTTCACTAAAATCTTCATTATTGTAGTTGAACCCTGCAGCTGCTCCAGCATTTGCTGTTGCTTTCAGTTTCTCTTGAGTTCCTGCTGTCACGATGGGAACAGCTTTTGCCAGTCTTACCAGCTGAACGGCTGCCATACCAACTCCGCTAGCTCCGGCGTGGATCAGCACACTCTCACCCTTCTGTATTTTACCTGAAGGAGGATGGAAGGGAAACGGTTATCCTTTTGGCATCACCTTTGTATTAAAACATGATCAAGGTGGAAAATACCATAGAGGAAGCTGAAAAAGGTGCCATTGAGTGGGCTTTGTTTACATCTTCATAACCTTCATGAAAGGAACAAATCCAGAACTAACACAACAGTGTACCTACAGGACTTCATTTTACTGACTTCAGTGGAATGACTTTAGCTTGGCCCTGTCCAGTTGTGGGCATCTGTGACCAAGCTGCTTAGGTGAGTGCAGTCAGCCTTTTTGTACTGGAATGAACCACTGCCACTAACAGAAAACATACTCAGAGGATGCTAGCACTGAGAAATCAGGCACTCAGCAGTGGAGAAATACCAGAAGCACTGGGTAATGGCTAAGCACCAGCTCTGCCTATTGTTTTACCATCTACCAGTTGCCCTAACACAGTTTTTTGTGTTCCACTGATTGCAAGTGGAAGTGAGGCACTGAGTAGTCCTGGAGACATGGTCCTAATTGACCACAGATCCCCAAGAAGCAACAGCGCTCGGAGTGAGTGGCTTTCCTGTAGTGAGGAAGGTTATGTGTTTGTAACTCCTGTTCTCCAGAGGAGCTTTTAGGTGCTGCTGCTGAAGAGGGCAGGAAAAGGATATTTGTCAAATGAGGAAAACCCTGGCAAGTGCTATCGCTAGTGCCTCTGCAGCACATTTTCAAAATGAGGAGCGTGAGCTTATGTCTGTTTTAAATCAGCCCAGAGGGCATTTTACCTACAAGTAATGTCTCTGTGAAGCAAGGTACAAGAAGATGTTGTCTGCTGTAGATCCACAGGCAACTAGTGAGGAAAGTTCATGATACGGTCATGCTTTCAGGGAAGTCAAATATTTAGATGTAGGATGTGTTTTCAGTTGTTTGGAAAACATGTAAATTATTTCAGAGTTTAGACTTCATGGAAATTGCCATTAGAGCTGAGAAACGTAGATAAAAAGAAAAACCAAGCATCTTTCCATATCCTTCCTTGTAAATATACAAAGTTGTGACTGGGGAGATGTGGTCAGGATTTCAGGATTCTGACCGACGTGAAGGGAATGACAGAGAAAAGGCTTTTTGAAGGTAAACAGCATTCAGATGGAGGCAACAAAGAGAGTATTTCAGAACAGAAAGGAAGATGGGCTGTTTTGGTGGGATAGATTTGCAAAGACGCCTCTCACCTACAAAATGCAGCAGCTGAAAGGCTGTTAACCAGGCTTCGGGAATGGCTGCAGCCTGAATAAATGTCATATCATTGGGAACGGGCATCAGGTGGCCTTCGGGTACTGTAACGTATTCTGCCTGGCCACCTCCGGAGAGCAGAGCCATCACTGCGTCACCAGTCTTCCATCGGCCTTTGCAGCCAGGTCCAAGCCCAGCCACGCTCCCAGCTGCTTCTAAGCCTAAAATATCACTTGCTCCTTTGGGAGGAGGGTACTTCCCTCTCCTCTAAAACAAAAGAAAAGAGAGGGCAAGGGAAGGAGAAGCCACACGTCAATGAGTGTAATGACCTGCTGTATTTTGTTCATGTGCCTCCAACCTAAATTCCTATTTATTTAATCTTGATTTTGGACTGAGCAAATGCTCCAGTAATTTGAGGATCTTCTATCCTCTGGCAGCACTTCTTGTTTCCTAAGTATATTTTATTCTTAAAATTCTGTGAAAATTCAATTTGTTTCAAGTCCCCTTTGTCCAGGCCAGTCCATGCTGGGGAGGCGCTGTGGTCTGCAGTTGCAGAGTGTGGCTTTCAGCTCAGATTAAAAGCAGCTCAGATTTAACAATTAGAATGTGATTTTCCCACGTTGGAATTGAGCCAGTAGAACATTTAACATTCATCTCAAATGCCCAGAGAATGGTCTAAGCAACTAGAAAGACTGGACCTCTGGTTTTACATCTTTTCTTGAAAGGCAGCTGCCTTTCTGCGCACCCCAGCATTGCAATGACCCAGATAAAAACATTTATCTGCTGAATCAACAGACATCTCTTCTTTCAGTCCTATGAACGTTCCCTTTGAAGTCTGCCATCCAAATGCTCATCAGGCCCAATCTCTAACTTTGTCAAGAAGACTTCAGATAGAGGCTTGCAAAATTGGTGTTGTTTTCAGGTGCATAAATCTGCTTCACATAGACATACCTGGAGTAAATCAGCCCTATTCAGAGCACTGGCAGAAACCTTCACAAGAACTTCTCCTTCTCCTGGATGTGGTTTCATCACTTCTTTCACATAGAGATTTTCTGGGCCTCCTGGGCAATCAAAATAGGCTGCCAACATTTTCTGTGAAAAAAAAAACCAAAAACAAACCCAAAAAACCTGGCATGAATGCAGGCACAGTTACATGCAGCTGGAAAATCTCAATAATCAGTAACCGCAGCTGCACAGATTCCACTGCAAACTGTGACACAGAAGGTAGAAGAGAGGAAGGCTGCCAGAGAAAGCTGAGGAGTTACAATGCAATGAAATTGAGACACAACATATCGTAGCAAAAACCATTTGACAAACCATGAAAATCACCTTGCATCAAGTCGTAGGTCTTAACCCTGCGCAGAGCCATGTGTGGATCCAGCAGCACTGACCACCCACCCACCTTAGCTGTAAAAGGTAGCGCATAAATGGAAATAAAATCCCTTGCTTTCAACTTCCTGCATGATTAAGGCTTCAGTGCTCAACTGACTAAAGAACACAAGCCCTTTAAAAAAGCAGACACAAATGGGATCTTAAAGCCCTCAGCAGAAAGAGTCTTTATTTGACACAACTAAAATCATGTCAGTGCTGCCTCATCATTCAGCCCGTAGATGGCAACACAAAGGCACAATGGTGAGTTAGCACACATGAAAAGAGAGCAAATTCTTTTTAAAATTTGTTTTTATTTCCTTTGTGTGAGCAAATGATTCCCATGCGCCTGATGCACTCTGGTAGAGGGTCCCACTGCTGCAGGAGTCTTTCAGCTAACTCCTCAAACCCTGCTCCTGGGTCCCTCAATGCAGATGCAAATGCAGAATGACAAACACCTTCAAACTCCAGGAATGCAAATCCCCACGAGGTGGTGCTCTATGGCTATTTTACAGTGAATAAACACTTCCCATTCTTCCTATAAAATGTAACTTAAAGCCTTTTATTTTGGAGGCCGGCTGTCTATTTGTTGTTTTCAGCTGAACCATTTAATCCAGTCACATAAAATTTGTATTAGCACAAAAATTTAATGGGAAGCCCACCAGATACCACCCCATAACAAATGCTTCTGCTCTTTTATTCTGTTCAAATTCAGGCAATTAAAAATAGGATGCGAAAGAAGCTTTTGTCCCTCTTTGAACACAGTTCACTAACCTGCATTTTTATAAAGGCTTGGCTTTGTTGCCGGAAGTAACACACAAAAACCCACAAAAATATATTAAAAAAGAAAAAAAAGGATCTGCATATCTACATTGCTTTCAAGTGCACAGAAAACTGACAGAATTGAAAACCACGTTCCAACCAAGTGCAACAACTTCAAAGTGTCCGATCTGCCAGCAGTGACCCAAACCAACAATTTAATTTATGTGGTTCCCGAGCACAATTTGTGGCTCACCTTTTTCTGTAAAGAAGGGAGGACGTTCTTTGCACCAGGAAGGAACCCACCCTGTCCTCGTGAACAGAGTCTGATCCCAGTTCCTCCTCTCCCAGCTCTGCCCTTGCTGTGAACATTCCCTGGCAAGACAAGGGGTGGGACAGGGTGAGGCTGTGTTTTTCTTTGGAGGGACAGACATGAGCAGAGTCAGAAATATTAGTACATCTCACCATTATTTCTGCCCGCTGACCTGGTTTATTGCATGGATTGCACCATAAATCTACTTTCCCCTTCAGCATTGAGGCAGAGATCCACCGCTCCCCCCAGCACACGGGGAGGTTTGGTCTAAGGCCTTTGCTGTGCCGATCCGCTGGATGTGTGTGTGTCTGGGTGTTCGCAGGCAGAACGCTGAGCGGCTGCCTGGATTTCTGAACTCTGAGCAGTGCAGACTGGATTAAATTGCATGAAGGGCACATGAGCTGTGACAGTCCTTATGCGATATATCCACCTGAGAAGGCCTCAGTGTGCTCTTGTTCCTGTAAGGTGGCAGTGTTCAAAGTTTACTGGTTCACATCTGTCAGCCCGATGCATTTCTACTTGTTGTTTTAGCTGCCTGATTTCACCTCTTTGTTGAGCTTTACCATTTCCCCCCAAAGGAGAAGGGTCAGATCATGCCCTTCTCCTTGTCCTAGTCACCAGCTCTTGGGTATTTGAGAGTTGTCAGGGAATAAAACTGACACTTCAGGGTATTTTAAAATTAGAAATCATATGTCTGTCCATGGATGGGATTCTTCTGTGGATTTTTTTTGCTATTGATTTTGAGATTTTTAGATTCAGGCTTTTAAACTCTGTTTTGAACTAAACTAATTTAGAAAAAAAAATAGCTAAAAATTCTTTAGTTCTCATGTGACTCCAAGAGATAGTAATTTATTTGTTTCTTCAGATGAAAAAATCATGGAGTCTGGTTTTCAGCCTGCTCTTCATCTGGTGATGTAGGCAAAGCCTCAGCTGTCCCCTGTACAGAACGGGTTCACTCAGATGTGGATTCTGTGAAGTCTCACAGCACACTCAGTCTGATTCAAACCTGGTAGTGACGTTGTCCCTCCTCCCCTGTCCCCACAGAACTTTGCAATCCACTACAGCTTAAAATAACTTTCTGTAGCGGTCAGTGACAATGCAAATTGACATGTGAAAAATGTGGTTTATTTGTACTATTCAAAGACATACAGGACAATCTGAAAATCTGTTAATATAACAATTTGTCTCTTGGGTCTGTGATGCTACGCATAGCTGGAATGCTATTAGAGAACTTTGCATTGTGAAATTAATAATTTTCTTATCTGGAAACGCGCTAAAAGACAACATTAGAAAGATTAAGCAGAGCATCTCACACCAACCCTTGAGGACATCACTTTCAATTCAGTTAAGTAACTTAGATGACAGATGCATAGGGTAGTCCTCTTATGAGCAGTGAGCCCTCAAGTGTTCTTGAAAAAACAGAAGGAAACTCAGCAGTCAGAACGTTGTAAAGCAGCAGTTTCTTGCTTAAATTGGATAATGCTTCAAACTTCTGTACTGTATTTCCTCGTGAGCAGTCCTTCTGAGGTTGGTGAAGTCCAAGTTTTGTGCTGATTCAGCTACCTTTCTCTCTAAAGTAGTCTCCTATAATAGCACAAGGGAATGAAAAATTAAAATCAACAATGAGAAAAATCACATATGAAATGCTGCAAGGGAGATGCTTTTTTTCAAGTTCAAATCTTCCTCAGACTGTACCATACTTGAAATAAGACAGCAGTATGTCTAGCTGAAAATTCAAAATACTAGTACATATATTAATGAGGTATTATCAGTTCTAAAGAATAAACATTAAGCACTTTAAACCTAATTGTTTTCAGAAATCTCTTGTAACATGCAAATAAAAGCTACTTTGTTTTATTTTTGCAAATAAATCAGCCAGAACAACAAGAATAAACCCCAGGAAGTGCACAATGTCAAAACTGCTGCAGATCTGGCCCTGGAACCACTTAGACCTTAGACCTCCCTTGGGAACAGTGGCCAATTACTGACAAAGTGACTCTTTGCAAGACCAAATAACTTGAGTGTAGATTGTTAAGTGTTGGCATTTTTTGCCATCTCCCAACTGTACACTTTCTGCCTTTCTCCCATGGTAGCAAAGAAGCTAGTATCAGCTGTGATATGGGTCCTGAATTTATTACTGAGCCATCTGGACAGACCTGGGGCTAAATAACACAATGGCACCTTTTGGATCTGATCGAGTTCCATTTGTAGTACTGCAGAAAAATGCTAGGATAGAGCTAGTCTGAAGTTAGCTTAATATTTAAGGCCCAATTCTTAGATTTGGTAAGTCTCATTAATTGCTGTCCTAGACTTGAAAACACTCCTTACCTGGCAGGACCATTCTGGTTTGGTAGTATTTCATATTTGTTTTGACCCAGTGATTAAAAACTCCCAGCTCTTAGTAGACTTAACCCAATGGATGTCCTTGAGGCTGCTGTTTGAAGCTGTTTGTCCTGACCTTATGCTGAAAGTTACCAGGATGGGGAATCTCTCTGTTCCTCAGTTCATAGCCCAGCACAGAAACATCCCCCAAAATTCAGGTCATTTGAAGTTAATGTGCTGGCCATACATGTCACTGACAAAAACCTGTAATACCTAATCTCTAACAGATCCATCACAGCTGCTAAATATGACAGGGATGAGGCAGAATCATGTCTGGAGCACAAAAAGAGCATTGTGGTGCTGGTACAATGGTTTTGTGCTCAACCTGCTATGAGACTGACAAAAACAATGGCCAAGAACAACAGAAAGTGGAACATAACATAAAGCAGCCTGAGAACATACCATGAAGCAGCCTGAAGTTGCTCTGATAGTTGAGGCTGAAATGAACGTAGAAAAGGCCCCAAAAACATGGGCAATCCTCTTCCCTCTTCTCCTGGCCTGCCTGCAGTCAGAGGTGCTTTGGTTAAATGAATGAAGCGCAGGGGCTGTGAAGTGTGGAGAGGCTCCAGCGGAGGCCAGTCTCTGCCAGCCTGGCACCGAGCACAGACCCACTAGCCAAAAATCAGGCTTCTGAGAGTCCAGCGGGCAAGTTAGTTTTTAAAAAAACCCTGCATTATAGCCTCTAAAATCCTGTTCTTGGTCATAGCTTTTTGAATTGTAAAAACCTTTTGAAAAAGGTCTGATGAAAAATTTGTTGCTGAGAGTCTTGTAGCTCATTCCAGCCTAAACAGCATATGCCTCAAAACACAAATTAATTCCAGTTACTTTAGACACCTCAGTGAGGAACAAAAGCTAGGAGCATAGTGGGCCTACAATTTTAGTCCTATTCAGTTAAAGGAGATGGGCATAGGCATAGGCTAAGTTGGAAATTATTGCTTTGAAAGGAGATGGGCATAGGCTAAGTTGGAAATTATTGCTTTACAAAATATTCCTTAGAAATATCTTTCATATTACATAGAAATTCCTTAGAATTACCCCTGTGGTGAAAATCAAGGCTATTCTGGGAATCTGCTCTTGTGCATTTTATCCATTTGGATGATGCAATAAAATGATTGTATCCTTGATATGGAGTCAGCCCTGTATAAGATGTGTGAATCTGTTATTTATCTCTCGATAAGATGATTGTATCCTTGATATGGAGTCAGCCATCTATAAGATGTGTGAATCTGTTATTTATCTCCCAGACCAAGCACAATGAAGAGTGATTAATCCTTGCCAGCACCTCACACAATGGGAAAGATACATTTGAGATGCAATCAGGATTCTGCAGCTGGTCTGTCAAGGGCTGGGTTTTGCAATATTCCCGAATGGGGAACAAAGAGTTAGATGTTAAAACTAAGTCTTTAAAACAGAAAGCCCAAGAGAGAGGAAATTAAGAGGACTCACAAAGGAAACAGACAGGAGAGAGAAGGAAATGGAGCACTTTTGTTAGAGAAGAGGTGCTTTGCTCTTGTGAGACAAGAAAACTAGATGTCTCAAGATTCACATGTAGGAAAAGAGACTCCAGCTTTCTTCTAGAGACTAAAAGCTTGAAACCCTTGGAGAGCTCACGTGTCTTTGAAGAAGTGGACTGTGAAGCAGAGTATCAAAGCCTCAGCATTAAGCATATGAGTTCAAGAAAATGTGACTGCCAGGTCTCCTTTTGTTGAAGGATAACTAAAATAAAACTTGTGCCTGAATGGCCATGGAAAGAGAGTTTGGCAAGCTGTTCCACCTATGGAGGCTTTGGAGCAAAGTGGGATGTGATATCGTAAGAAGGTTTAGCTGTGGAGCCATAACCTTGTCTGTGTGCAGTTTCCCAGATTTTCAGGATTTGATAGTTTGTCAGATTAATTTTTGAAGCTGTTTGCAAGGGCAGAGCTATTCAGTGAGACGCCAGCACACAGGCACACAGATACAGGCATTGCCCTTACCTAGTTTCTCCACAGCTTCCACGCACACGCTGGGATACATGCCCGCTCCATAAGTGGCAACCAGGATGAAAGTCTTTGTCTTCACAGCTATCAGGCCTCCATCTGGCTAGATAATATGGAAAACAGGTATAAGGTTACAAGGTTCTAAAAAAATACGTAGGTATACATATTGCCTTACAAGAGAGAAAAAGAGAGAAAAAGAGAGAGAGAGGGGAAAGAAAGAAAGATAGAAAGAGAGAAAGAGATAAAAGAAAAGAGAAAGAGAAGGAAAGAAGGAAGGAAGGAAGGAAGGAGAAGAAAGAAAGAAGTGAAGGCTTTCTGCTTGTGTTACGAAAAAATACATAGGTATACATATTGCCTTACAATTTGGGCCAATTACAGACATTTTATTTGCCAATAGACCTGTTTTCTTGGGGGGAAAAGGGCAAATACTATCTTAAAATCTAAGCCAGAATGCAAACAGTGACAGAATAAAGTTAACTGTCCCAGCTGAAACCAGGACGGTTCTGCAGACAGCTGACTATTAAAGCAAGTCAGTCAAATGCTTTATTATCCTGCCTATTCTCACTTCCATTGATTCATGTATTCTAGGACAACATTTTGAAGAACCATTATCGTAGTGCGCAATGTCATATGCAAAAGCGCTGATAAATGCAAATAAAATAACTGGTGTTTACATGAAAGCGTGCCCAGTGTTTTATGAACCCTGCCTCCCAAACTCTGCCTTAACAATTTGTAATAAGGAATGGAAAAAGACATTGCAAAGTACTGCATTTTTCTGAAACAAGATCCAAATTTAAGGGCTGCTCAGCCTCTTCTGCAAGTTGCTAAACTAATTTCAGGATGAATTTACTGGGGAGGGGAAGAATTAAGACCTCAATAACACCCAGTGGGATAGATTTCCTTCAGGTTGTCTGACTTTGCAGCAGTAACAAAATTCTGCCATCTCAAGCATGGCTGCATGCAGCCATGTCCTCAGTTTTTGTTTCTGAATTTCACTGGTGAACTCCTGAGGCTGGAGTCCCACAAGGCGAGTGAGCTCTCAAACAAGGTCCTGCTCACCCATGTCTCTTCTCTCCTGACTCAGTTACCTGCTCCCACTACCTTATTCTGGCCTGTGGGCTTGCCAGGCACTCCTATTACCTGATTAATTCATTAATGTGGCCAGAAACCAACCCAGCAACAAAATGAAGTGGCCATTTTTTGCGGCATTAGGGAAATGAACTGATTCAAAGGTGAATGTGAAACTGCAGCTGGTGTTAGGGAAATGAATGGTGTTACCCATTAGATTTGTATTATACAGCTGACTTTTTTTGTGTTCTGCACCGATTTCATTCCACACATGCTGGGAAAGTGATATGGAGAGAGAAAAAGAGAGAAAAAGAGAGAGAGAGAGAGGGGAAAGAAAGAAAGAAAGATAGAAAGAGAGAAAGAGATAAAAGAAAAGAGAAAGAGAAGGAAAGAAGGAAGGAAGGA
>NW_010134662.1:0-25887 GCF_000699245.1 Pterocles gutturalis
GGTTGAGCCGGGAGGACGGCGGGGAGAGCCGGAGTTGCCGCCTTGGAGATGAAGGTGCAGCAACTTCCAGCAGCCGGAGCCCGGGCGGCACAACTTCCTATTCCTGTTGCTCTCCGCGGCGTGGTAGCGGGCGCGGCGGGGGGCGCCGGACTGAAGTGTTGGGTTGGGGGTATTTTTAGAGGCAGAGAATTCGGGGGATATATTTTTGCATCATTGCCGTTTCCGCTAAGGCTCTTACCTATCCGTTTTTGCTATTTTTTTTTTTAAAGCCAGCGCCGCGTGCTCCAGCAGTCCATGCGGTGTCTGACGGCGGAGAGCAGAGCCGGCCGCGGGGCTGCGGCTGTAGGAACCCGCAGTCAATAAAAAACCTGATAAAATCTATAGGAAGGGCCCATTCCCTTCCGAATGCAGAAAGGGAGGTTTAGTAGGCATGCTAGATATAATGATGGGTCTGAACCACAGGAAAATACCCTGTGCTTTGGGAGGGACCTGGCTCATTACTGGAAATAACCGCCTGCTCTGGATTGCAGGGACCTGGTCAGGACTCGGTGCCTGAGCCGGGGGCATGGGTAGGTCATATAGGGTCTGGTTGGGATGGGAGAGTGAAATCCTCATTTAGTTCCCCGTGTGAAATACTCATTAGGGTTTACACAACAAAAAACCCCATGTAAACAGTTGGCTGATCACAGGCCAGGTAAGTGCTTCCTTGGGCACTGAAATAAGATTGTGTCCTGCGAGGACAGCTGTGGCCCAAATGGATCCTTAGAATGCCTGCCCTGGTGAACTGTCAGCAGCAAGCTTTGATGTTCCCTCTGAAATTCTTTACTTAATTTTACATGTAACAGTATTCAGCTGCATACCCAGAGAGTGAAGTAATTAAAAAACACATTGTCATTGTCAGGTTGCAGCAGGGTTAAGGCTCAGGGAAGGCTGTTCTCAATGCTGTTGCAACAATATGCCCTGAACCCCAGCAGTATTTGGTATAATTGGTATACATGTGCTAATCCCTTGTCCTAATTAATATACACTTGCTAATATTGCAGGCTGTTTCATACAGGGAATTTGTCCTTGCGGAACAGGTTGCCGAAATAGGGCTTTCGTTTCGGATTCTGAAAGATCTTGAACGTCGATGGTTTGCTGATGGTGGTCTAAGAAGGCTTGCTTCACAGCAGCATAACTTGTCATGCTCATGTAGCTGTCTTGTCTTGTCCTGAAAACTGGCTTGTGTTTTGTTGTGATTTGGCGTGGTGGAGATTTGGAAGATGTCCGTGTCAAAACCTCTGCTTGCTTAATTGCAACTGCAGGTTTTGCATTGTACTAATAAAAGGTGTTAAAAATTGATTATTGGTTGATTATTTTTTTGATGGAATAAAGAGATTAATTGAAGGTGTAGCAGTTTCATTTTCCTGCTCTCCAATGTAGGAGAATGTTTTTAGCACTTAATTTCTTCCCCACATTGTACTGCACAACAGCTCATGTGGTATTTGAAGCGACTCCTGTGAACTGTAGGTTCTGTTCGATTACACTTCACACTGTGTTCAGCGTGACTAATGTTTTTACAGAGAGGGAAAGTAAGGTGATCTTGATCAGTGTAATGATAGTTTGATAGTTTACTGAATAAAGCAAAAGACTTGCAGTTTCTCACCACAGACTTTAAGGCTTTGTAGAAATCTCACCTTATTTCCTTTTCAGATTGGCGATGATGAACAAGGTTACGACCTGGACTTGTTCTGCATACCTAAACATTATGCAGATGATTTGGAAAAAGTCTATATTCCTCATGGGCTCATCATGGACAGGTTTGTTTGACTTCAGACAGTACTCTGCTCCGGCTGATTCCATGACGCTGGAATAAACAATCTCCCAGTGATACTTTTGCTGCCTGGTGACTGTCTAAATAGATTACATTTAATTAGAGACTAAGAAGTACAAATGCTAATTAACTCTTTCTTGTTCGGCTTCTAAGAGGTTGTACATTTGCTGTTACGCTATTGTTTGGAAATTTGTCATAATTCTCATGCGAAATTTTGTGGTATGTGGCAATCTGTGACTTTCTTTCCAGTGTTTCTTTGATGTTTTACCTTCTCAAAGCCTAATTAAGAAGACATTATTTGTTGTGCCAGTTCAGTATGAAAACAGTTACAGTCTGTTGAATTTCCTTAGGATATTAGTAAATTATTAATCACATCTTAGACTTTCTCATGTTCATATGGTAGATAAGTAATACCCAACTTTTTCCTGCCTTCTGGGAAAGACATTAGCCTCTGTAAATATCAAACCGTCACTTCCGTGGTTGCTGAAGTCTGTGATGTGCTGTGGAAGTTTTATCTTGTGTGATCAGAAGTGGGAGCATAAGCCTATAAAACACTTTAGTTTTACTTTTAGAGTTGCTAATTGCCTTTAAAGGAACAACAAATTGAGCGAAGGAGTTGTTGGAGACACACAATCTTAAGAGTGGTGCTGGGTGGATCTTCCTGGAGATCTTGTGAATAGGAATGCATCTAGATTTTGTGCGGTGCTGTTTGATTAGATATAATAAACATTCCTAGAAAATGTTTTTTAAAATACTGTAAAAACTTTGCATGGGAAGTCCATATAGAGGAAAAAATGGAGAAAGTACATGTCATTAAGTAATTTAGATAAAGTTATAATGGTAGGCTTTCTCTGAGAAACCTGCTGTCAGCTGGCACACCATAAATACATACCATGCTTTCTAAAATAAATTACAAGATAAATTTAGAAACAATGATTGCAGAAAAACAGTGCAGTGTTCTCTTGCTCTGCTTTGTTGGCATTGTATTTTGCAGTTAGGACAATTTTCTGGCTTGGCAGATAAACATAATCGCTTCAGTTTACAATTTGAGAATGTTCTTGCTCCTCAGTCAGTGAGGGCTACTGCCTTTTTGGTTGTGTTAGCTTAACATTGCTCTTTGCATGGAAGCTGAACCTGTCTTTGGAAGGAGAGAACACACCTTCGTGTCGCATATCTGACAGTGAAGCAGCTTCAGGGTGTTAAAATTTGCTTTGGCTGAGTGTGACGTATGAAAACAAAGGCGTTTGGCAGTGCTGCTGTTAGATTAACCTTGAGAAGCAAAACTTTGCTGACCAATAACGTGTAAAAGTGACCGAAGTGGCAGGCAAATATTTCTGAGCAAAATGTGTTTCCAAGTTTGATGCATGTGTTTGCTACTGTTTTAAGAGGTATAAAATGCTGCTTCTAGAGTAAGTAAATGAAATGTGCTATGACAGCTAACTCTTTCTTGGTCTTGTATAGGACGGAGAGACTGGCACGAGAAATTATGAAGGGCATGGGAGGACACCACATTGTAGCACTCTGTGTACTCAAGGGTGGCTATAAATTTTTTGCTGATTTATTAGACTACATCAAAGCACTGAACAGAAACAGTGACAAATCAATCCCCATGACTGTTGACTTCATTAGGTTGAAGAGTTATTGTGTAAGTATCTCTGCAATACTGTGTAATTTTTATATAGATTTGACAAACTTCAGATTATTGACAGAGGTGGTTTAAGATTGTTACTGCCAGAATGTGCTAATATTAAACAACTAATTAAGAGTCACAAGCTAATTTACTCTTTCTCTGCCTTATTATACAATCTGTTTTCTTTTAGACCTTGGTATCTCCGCAGTCTCCTTATGCAGAGCAGAGAGACCCTTTCTGTGTCCTTTGCTTATTAAACAATTTCCTCTGTGCCTGCTACCCCATCTCTAAAGCTGTGGCTCTAGAGTAATACAGAGGATTCTCCTGCAATTATGATCACAAAAATTTAATTCTAGGATTTTTTTGTGGCTTAGACATCATTCATTGGATAGGAAGACTCGAAAAGCTGCAGAAACGGTTGTATCAGAGATCCCTATCTCAGCTTCTGTTTGGCTGAACCAAACCATGAACAAAAGCAGTTGTATTTGGTTTATAAATCCAGTATTTCCTCAAGAAATACTGGGTTTATAAACCTAGGTTTATGATTAGTGCCCACTGAATACGGCACTGCCTTTTCAAGACTGGGCATAGGTTGCCTTGGGTTTACGTTTTTGGAAAGTAATTTATTTTCGTTCTGAACACAAGGATTTAACTTCATAGGGAAATTGAGCATTCTGTAACGTGAGGTAACATGGACGTTTTGTAGAAGGAAGCACGAGGTTATGTTGTGCAGGTCAAAGGAAGAAGCAGATGTATTAGTACTGTATGCTTCCTGATTTACCGACAGCCTAGTCTTGTGTTTTCAGGATGGTATTTATGATTTGTTACGTAAAACCATCTGTAGCATGGAAGTAATTGCATTTTTTTGTTTCAGTTTAGAGTGTTTGAATAAATTGTTTTGCAAGGTTATGCTGTTAGTTCTGTGTCAGCAACTTTGCATTCAAGTCAGCAATATAGACTGCTTATCTCACTTGTAGACAAGTGCCTATTCCAGTAGAAAAAAATAGAGATTACTAAATCGGAAACTCAGCCTCATCCTTCATTTCATTAAGCTGTGAAACCAGAGATGGAGTTATGTGCAGACTTAGTTTGGACTGTCGAAGAACTGCATAAATTCATGATTGCTGTTGAGCTATCTGTTAACATCTGGCAACAAAGCCCAGAACTGTGCGGGGCTTTGGTCAAGTTTGTTGCAGGACGAACAGCCCTGGCTGCCCAAGGCATGTACACGGCCAGCCGGCCAGAGGTTACCTGGAAACCATGCTCACGATTGCTAAACGTGAGGCAGTAGTTTAGCTGTGCTCTTTAATGAGAAGGCAAGGCTGGGCAGAAAGGTTCGTGCCAGCCTTGGGTGTATCACAAGGCACTCTCTGTGCTTGTGCACTGTGTTTAAATCAGTGGGTGAGAGCTGTTTGACACCCTTTCCTTCTGCTCCCCTGAAAAGATTCAGGCTCCTGCTGCTGGCCTAAAAAAAGCGTGCCCGTATATGTTGCCCGTAAAAGCCACAGCAGAAAGGTGAATGTCTCTCTATTACAGGATAATATGTTAAAGAATAGGAAATAATGGCTCCCAACTGTTTTTTGGTGAGGAAATTGTGCATCTTCAAGGAACACTTCCAATAACTTCCTTGGCTTGTTTAAAAACCCATATACAGAGTACAGTCTTTCACCCTCTCCACTGTCTGACTAACTTGGAAGAAGCTATTGGAGAAATGGCTTGTGACACCTGAAAAAAACCCTCTGTTAAAAAGCAAGGCAGCCTTATCATATGCATGTTTTCTTTGCTCAGACTGGTGTGTTAGGCATGCTTTGGTTCATTTCTTTACTACAGCTGCTTTTGTTTATTACTCCACAGAACTACTTTGATATTAATAGGGGAGTGAGCAGCAAAATAAGTTTTATGGAAATTAAAAGCCTGTTTGTGTAGTGAAAACAAGTAGATGAAGAGAAAAGTGGAGAAATCTAGACAGAAAGCTGTCTAAGCAGAATGGTTTCCTTGAGGTGTTGGCTTCAGGGTTTTAGGTTTTGCCAGCCAAGTCTATAAAAGAATGTTTTCTTGTTCTGGATGAGTTAGGAGCTCCTGTTACCTGATGCCTCCACAACAGTATTTACGAGCATTTCATTTCTATGGACTCTCTTAGGTGGTTATTAGTATCCAGACTTAGGTCCTTTAGATTGCATAACTGATAGACTGGATAAGATTGTCCTAACATGAACATATATGTAACAGATTGGCTGGGTCTTCCATCATTAATAGTGTTATAATGCTAAATCCGCTCTGTAATTTTAATCTGTGCTTTACCAGAGAGAGGGATCTGTGTTGTTAGTGATGTGAAAACCATCACAAACTGGTTGGTTTGGACAGTTGAAAGTGGAGCTAGCGCTCTTGTCACTCTCCTTGGATGCGATTACTAGATCGTGCTGCCTGCCTTTACAGATTGGATAAAAGATGTTAAAAATATCCTGCTCACATAAACAAAGCAGCTGAACTTATGTAATGGTTCTGAAATTGATGTAATTGAGGTTCTATTCTTATTTCAAACCAATCATTTAGTATTTACAAGCATATGTGGGGTTTTTTTGTGTTGCAATGCAAAGTTCATACTGTTCTGCACCCAAAAATAAGTCTCTAAGAATACTGACATGATCAAGCTGTGATTAAACTTTGCTCATAACTCCAGCTTTCCAAGTCCTTACAGATGAATTTTAATGATCTGGCAAGCTATTAAGAAATTGAAAGATAAGTGTTTGTGAACAGACCCAGATCTCGGTATTCTTGACAGTTTATTTCTGAAAAAACAGTTTATTTTGTTTGTGCTACAAGAAGAATGGCTTTTCACCAGTCTCCTGCATTTAAACTTGGAAATGAGCAAATGTTGCTTATGTAGTCATGAAGGGCAGCCAAAAGACAATGAATGTGTTGCACTGTCACCCTGGAAAACAGGGATTTTCAGTGGAGTACGTGGTAAACTCTGGTTAGGCTGGTCACGACAGTATTCTGAACAATCTAATTTAACCAAGCCTTATAGCAATACTGTAAGGAACTTAAAATGCCTTTTTAAAAGGTTATCTTGGAGTCACTTGAGACAGGAGTTACAATCTTGTAAAGCGTTATTGTTTTCCAGCAGTGACAACAGGGAGGCAGTGAAAACAGATCTAAACAGTAAAACTCTTATGTGTTAAACCACAAAGCATTAAAGTCTTACCAGTACTGAAATCAGAAATAATGCTCCTGAAGATAATTAAAACATTGCTTAATTATTAAACAAAGTACTTTCCAATAGAAATCTAGTTACAACTGGTGTCAGAAGTTTTTTAACTCTTTTTTTTATCCTTCAGTTGCTCAGGAACTCAATACCTGCATAGGTAGCAGGTAGCTTAAAAAGTGTCGCAATTTGTATGTTTTCTGGTGGTAATGAGCAGGAAAGTTTCTGTAGGTTAGATTTTTTTTTTTTCTCTGCTGATCCTTACACTTTAATATACATAATCCAAAGGTTTACAGTAACCTACAGTTTTGTGATGTTCTTCTTTGAATATAGTGTGTTGCTCAGTAGCCAAACAGACCATCGGGAACCTGATCTTACACATATACCGAGGAGTACCAGTCTGTTATCTATGGACGTAATTCTAATGGAACAAATACCTGCAACATCTTTCTCCATCGTTGTTTTGTAACGAATTACGTTGTTTTACATCTTTCCATGGAAGAAGGATGAAATCCCTATTAGTGTAGGAATAGGTAAGAGAGAATCCTGTAACATAAACAAGGGGAAGCTTAAAGAAGCTGTCATTTCAGATAATTTTAAGATAGGGTAAACACAGGAAGTGTCCTTTAGCTTTATGAATACTGTGCTTACCTGAATCACGCTTTTGTGGTTGACTAGCCAGTATCTCAGGCATTCAGTAGCTGTGTGTCTATCTACTGGGTCAAGCAGCAACCATTTTGGACATCTTTGTTTTTGTTTTGTTTTGTTTTGTTTTAATTTTTTCAACACACTGACGTGGATGCTGTTCGATTTAGTTATTGTTTGCACTGTTACAGAAGCACCGAAACAGTTGACTGTTTATCAAAAATGAATGTTCCTTATAGGAATGAAACATAGCCCTTCAGTGTAATTTCAGAGTGGCATAACTCTAACTAATGTCTTCTTTAAAACTCATGCGGTAAAACTGAAAAGATACTTTCCCTTTAAGATTCTTTTGACACAACATTAAAAAAATCCACATGAATTATTAGAAAAAGTATTCCTTAGTCTTATCATCTACTTCTGTATGCCTAGAGCTGTCAGCACTTCTTTATCCTAGACCATTGACATCACTGTCCAAAGGATTTGAATACATTTTCTCTTTACTGTCATCCCACTGTTCCTTATTGTGTACTTGGTGTGTGCCTCTCTAAATAATTTGTTTCCCTTTTTTTGTGATAACGTATTTAGTTTTTGCCTGCAATTCATATAGCACAAATATCTGTCTTCACGCGTCTGTAAAAACAGGAAATTGTGTGTGGCTGTCTCTCTGTTCCCTTGTGGTCCCCTCTCTATTGCGTGTGTCATTTCTGGGTTTTGGGAAGGAACTGCTGTTTTGCTGCATGTCTGCATAGTTGTGCAGCATGCTTGGGCTTTAATGTGCAGGAGCAAGATAATACCATTTTTCTAAAAGGAAGATGTGGTAAGGAGCTGCAAGAATGAAGTTTGATAAGCAATATTAACCTTCAACTGAAATTATTAAATTGTAGGATAATGGAATCATCTGTAAGTAGTACAGTAATAAGCATTTCACATCTCATATGAACTGTGAGACACTGTTGAGGTTTAAAGTCAGTTGAATGACTTCAGGTAAATTGCAGAGGTCTGTGAAGCACTCTAGCAGCTGTTTAACTTTCTTATATAACAGTTAATTTAAGTTTGTATCACAGTTTAGTTTTACTGAAGCAAAATGCTGTGTTGTGATGGTGTACCTATGGTGCTGTTCAATTACTTCAAGAAATAATTTAATTTGTTAAACTAGACAAACATAAGCTTTTTAGGCTATTTTTGTAGCTTATATTTCTAAATATTAATCTGTGCCTTGTTTGCTGGCTATTCTTGTTCTTATGATTTATTATTCAAAGAGTAAGGCTTTCTAAAGGATTAAAGTTTAAAATGTAAATTATCAGCTATATAGCAGCATGCAATTTGGAAACTGAAGTACTTTTTGTCTTATTTCTGTATCTGTAGGGAATGCATAGCAAATGGTACATTTTTAGATAACTATGTATATATAATGGTCACAGAGATGTCGCCTGTGTTTATGCCGATCTTTTGTCAGTCTTTAATCTGAAATACTAGCTTTGAATTTGATGGCTTGTGATTTCTTAGTTAATAGAGAAATGCTGATGGTGCTGTGTTTCTGAAAGCATTAACGTTCACTGGTTATGTACTTTGCAGTTTTGGTATTTACTGGAAGAAAAATTACTGTAATTCTGGTAATGCTAATGCTCACCCTTCTCTTTCTTGTTAGAATGATCAGTCAACTGGAGATATAAAAGTCATTGGTGGGGATGACCTCTCAACCTTGACAGGAAAGGTATGGCTCTTTTTATTTTTACAAACAAACAAAGTCACTAAAGAACCCCCATACCTTTGTGGTTTTAAGGCTGTTCTTTTAGTGTGTGAAGATTATAGAGTTTAAAAAAAAGAATACGGAAGAGTTTCATTTAAGTGTTCGCCACTGTGTACTAGGAGAGTGGATAAGCATCACCAAAGCCATCAATTTAGTCTGAACTTAACATAAAAAAGCCTGTCCACTGTCTGCAGTATCAGCAAGTTCTAGGAGATTTGTTCTTCTGCAGTGCTTGAAAAGAATAATCTTTTGTGGGTTGTGGTCTACAACCTATCTTTAAAAGAGAGCGCAGTGTTATTTATTTGCTGGATTGGTGTTTCACTGAGGCAGTGATGGGAATTCATACTGTCGAGACATGTAACGTGCAGCCCAGGTTAGGAGTGGAGGTTCCCATTATCATCAGGCAGTGATGAGAAAAGGAAATAGGAGAATGTAAACTGGGAATCTGCTTTTCTCCAGTGACTCTCTGGAGATCATTGAGCCAGATGTCTGGGGTTAAAGCATCAGTGCCTCCTGCTCTGTCAGAACACATTACTTTCCCCTTCTCTTTTCATGCATGTGATCTTTAAGGCATGTGTGTCACTGTTCAGTATGAAGGAAGTAGGTACAACAGAGTTGTACGGGTCTCTCTAGTATGACATTCTTTGTGTTACCAGAAAAAAAATTGTGTAGACTGTGAGAATTCTAGATATATGCAAAAGAGATCACAACAAAGTCTAAATAATTTAAAGACCACTTTGTACTCAGTGTGAGACATTGAGGAGAATCTCATTGCCAGCTAATTGATATTAGAGCATCAGAAACATTAAGTACATAGAATTCACTGTTACATGTGTAAACATACATAAATGGTGATAAAAATATTTAACTGCAATGAAAATTAATAAATTATAAAAATTTGAATATTTTTTTAAATGGCATACTCTCTATATATTAATGGATCTTTTTTTTTTTTTCTCTTTCTTTTTTCTTCTCACCAGAATGTTTTGATTGTAGAAGTAAGTATCATGTTTCACTTTGAAGTTCTAATGTGTGACTGGTAAAAGAGTTCTAACAGAACTTGTTCTTAAGCCAGAAAATCTACAGTTTCTGGTTTCAAAGCTTCCAGGTTCTAATTTGAAGTCTGAATTTTGCTAGTGAGCTCTGATTTGAAATTATCTGCGTGTTGAATTCTCAAATTGCATTCAGCTGTCAAATTTGACAAGGAAGATATCCACGTAAAATTGTTTGCTTTTGCTTTCAGTTTTCTGGGATTCTGTGAATTCTAAAATATCTTTTTTTTTTTTTTTTTTTTTTTTTAAATTTTAGAAAGTGGCCTGAACAAAGTGATATTAAGCATGTTGTTGTTCTGGGTTTATAACAGCAAGCTAAGAAATTAAACTGCAGAAGTAGAAAGATTCCTAGTAGGAATATCCTAAAATATGTGAAAAACAGATCTGAGCCCAATGTCGCTGTGTGAAATTTGTTTAGAGAATAGCAACATAGAGAACACTAATTGTTAATGAGTATTTTGCAATTGCTAAATTCCCATTCCTCTGTCTTGTCATGGTTCTTTGGATGATACCAGAGACAGTACACCTCAGGTTGTTTTCTTGGTAGGTACTATTGCTTAATTCTTGCTTTCATATCTCTTTCTTGATGGACAGTGTTGGTTATGTTCAGTAAGTATAGCTTTGACGAAGGATGTTCTTGTGTAAGATCGCCAGTTTCAGGATAGGGAAGCAGCAGCAGTAGACAGGAAGAATGGACATGCAGTCTAGTAATGTCTTAAGGCTCCAAATAATGGAAACGGCTGTTTGTAAGCAAAGAAACAGCTACGGCAACTGTTTCAGCAGCCAGAGGGAAGGATGTGTTGTCTGTTATAAAATGTGTTTTTTATGCATGTTTTTTGTTGTTGTTTTGTTGGTGGGGTTTGGTTTTTTTTTGAGAAGATTATACTATTCCACAAGAAGCACATTCAGTTCCAAAACTCCTATCGAAATAGTCTGTATACAGCAGTCATCTGTGTGACCAGTGGTGTCCTTTGAAGTATATTTTGCTTCAGATAGGCAGATGTGTTTAATTATATATCTGCTCCCTTTCAGATGAATGTATGTCTTTAAAGTCCCAGACAGCTAACTAGGTTAGTTTCTCATTTGTTCAGTGAATTGTCTCTCTAGTGACTGGTCTTACACACTGTCAAACATGAACCCTTTTACTGATCACCGTTTTAGCTGTCAAACAATAAAAGTGCATATTTATTCTAGGTTTAGCATCTTGTGCAGCAGAGCACTAGGCTTTTCTACACAGCATCCCTTTAATGTGCAAAAAAATCTGAACAAAATGGAAATTAATCTCCCATAAACAGCTAATCGCACAATAAAAAATCAGTAATAGGTTCTAGTTTTATTTTAGAGTATGGAACTAGCTACTTCTGTTTATTTGCCAACTTTTATTTTTGTCTATGTATCTGTATGTCTTTAACTTCTCTTGAGTTTATAACCATGATTAAAACCATTAAGTGTTAACGATTATATAGCTGATGGGTGCTCTGAGTTTTTTCTTTGATTTTTGTTTTAATTTGGAGTCATGGGAAAATAAGCTGAAACCAGAATTGTGTTATCTACTTCCTTCACTTCAAATAGAGCTGATTTCAGGCAGGGTCAGGATTGTCCCTCCGAAGATTGTGTGATTATTTCAGTCCAAATGAGGAGTCCATTTCTGATGCTTCCGTTGTAAACCATCTGCTTAGATGTGTGGTGGATGGGATTAAAATAGTGTGTCAAAATACATTTTAGTCTGAGTGTAGGCTTTAGAACTGCACCCATATATTCCCAGTGTGATTTCTTCAGCTGTTTGTTGGATCTGTAATGTGAATTACACTCCTTTTACTTTAATTGAAATAATGGATTGTTCTATTTTCCCATCTTTTCTTTCAGTTTTATGCATCTGTCTCTGTAACTGAGCTCAACAACAAGACTAATGTTACTCTTACCATATTTTAATTAAACGTTTGTCTAATAGCTGCAAGGAGCACAAGCCATTAAATCTCCGAAAGGAGTCAAGAAGGTCATAGTGCAGTAACTACTTTCAAAGTCATAGGTACCCACAACAGTTAAGAACTGTTGTTAATGTGTGTGATCACTTTACTTAAAACAGTTGTGTAAGCACATCATGGTGTTACATGTTGCTATATGATTACAAGCAGTATTTTGGCATATTTTCATGCTGTTGCGGATGAGCAATTTCTGTTAGAAACTTGAAAAGGCTATTCTGACATGTTTAATATTCTTTCTTACATGAGATTTTTATTTTCAGGATATAATTGACACTGGTAAAACAATGAAAACATTGCTGTCTCTACTTAAGCAGTACAATCCAAAGATGGTGAAAGTAGCCAGGTAAATTTTTAATGATGATTATTTGTGCTGTATTTAACTTTAAGAGTGATACATAGTGTAAAACAAACAGACAAATACATAGAAAGGGGAGGGAACATTTCTGCAGGAGTCATAGGAGTCATGTATGATGTGATCTGGTAAAATTTAGTATTAAAGTCCAAAAGCACTTCTGCTTGCTACGAGAACGTACGTTCGTTAAGGCTGGCAGAAACACTATTCTTTCCCATCTCATTGTTTGAAGAATTTCAGTGCTTCAGAAGGGGATAGCTTGTGCATGCCTGGTACATGTCTTGCCTTGTCATGTTATGGTAAGGTTTGTGGAGTTTTACCACTGAAGTCCAACTTAGGTTTTTGGGCTTAAAAAAAATATCCTCTCAGGCTGGTAGAGGTATTTTCAACACAAGTTTAGTTCATAAATGTAGACTTTGACTAGAGATGGGGATAAATAAATCAGTGGTCATCACTTGTGTATATGTAGTATCTATCCAAACATGTTTCTTTCTGCTTGTGCTATCTGCAACTTCAGTATACTGCAGTGGTGTACCTGTGCGATGGAGACCTTTTTTTAGTTAGCCTTGTTTAGCTGTAAAATTAAGTTCGTTTGCACACTAACATTATTGTTTGTGTAGTGTGCATAGTGCAGCTGAGCTTTAGAGGTCATTCTGTGAGAGTCACCCAGCCATATGCTCTTCCAGGCTTTTCTACTTAGTTACATCTTTACTCAATTGGTTTCAAAACATTTTATAATTAAATAACTTAGAACTAACAAGAAATGTTGCAGATAATATTATATTATTAACCAATATCAACATTCTTCCTGCTTTTTAAATTGCATCTTTTATACTGCTGTGCTGTGGTTGTGTATTTTACAATAAAAACATGATGATTGCTGGGGATTAGAGATAACGCAGAGCTGTGTGTAATATCTAATCAGTTGTGTTGCCATAACAATGTCAAAGCAGTTGTTAGACGTATGAGAACAGCTCTTCTTGCTGATAATCTGGAGGTGACCTGCTGAAGGTGAGGTTGTTCTTCCCTGGCTGGATTAAGTGCGCCAAATTTTCAATATTTGTCACTGAATAGGGCCCTAACACTGCAGTGTACATTGTGAATACAATATAGCATGAGCAAAGTCCAGTTTCCTATTGTTTAAACTTTTTGTAGTAATTTGGGTCTGCTGAGGACCTGATCAGGTAAACGTGATCATTCTAGATAGTCTAAGTGTAATGTTCTTAGTTATGTCACTTGCCTCTCTTCTCTCTCTTCCTTTTTTTTTTTTTAATTTTCTTTGACAATTAAGCAGTTGTATCAAGGACATGTGAATTAATGCTTATATGATTTTGGGGTTTCTTTAGTCAAATCCTACACAAATTCTCAAAAATTAAGTCTCACAGCTAGAAGTTTCCGTAACTGTCTAAAATTGAAACTGATTCTGACAAATGAAGGCCCACGTTCAGAGGTGATCCAGGAGGGAAGGAGGTCTGTGCTTAATCCATGGAGTTACGCTGACCTCTGTCTTTACATTCAGCCATCGATCACCTTTTCTTTTCCTCCTACAGTCTCTGTATCTCAAAGACAGACAAATGTCAGGCCTGTGAGGTTGTCTTCTGAGAGGCAGAAGTGTTCAACTGAATAATGAGCGAATCAAATTAAACTAGCAGGGCATTTCTCTCTACTACAGCACCCCTGTATCTCCATGCTTTTTGCACCTATGACTATTAATTTTGGCAAAGTGGAGCTGGTTTGTATCACCTGATCATCAGAACCAATTACATTTTCATTATGGGGGTAATTAGTACTGCCAGTGAAAAACAGTCGAGGACTTGTTGCCGAGTGCAATTGAGGTTGCATTTAAGCAGCTAAACTTTTGCTTCATAATGCTAATGCTTTTGAAAAGAGCTCAGTTGGTCTGGCCAGTTCCCAAGTTGTTGCCACTTTATTTATAAGCTAAATTGTACCTGAAGTTCCTAACACACCTAAAACCCCATTAAGTCACTTTTCACAATGAAAATCCATCCAGATCAGTATCTCCTAGCAGACCTGTTGGTTTTTCTTTAGGCTGTGAACCATTCATTATTCTATGAAGTTTTTATTTTGTCGTTATGATAAGCTACATCTGCAAATAAAATAATAGTTTAAAGTATGTGTAGTTATGCTTTCAGTTATGCACATTTAGCCCAAATTCAGCTTGTCTGTCATCAAAACAGTCTCATGTATTTGTACCCGATGCTTTTCCCTGTTTCAGTTTTACATTGTTTTTATTTGACAGTTTGTTGGTAAAAAGAACTCCTCGAAGTGTGGGATATCGGCCAGACTGTAAGTGACTTTTTGACAGCTGTTACGAATTTTGAAAAGTATGTGAATGTGTTGTGTACCTTTTAGTCAAGGTCTCAGGATGTTTTCACTAATGATTCTTGCTTTTTTTTTCTTATTTAGAGAATTTAAGGAATTTAAATATTCAAAATGTGTTTTGACAGTGTTAACCTGGATTTGATCTGTTCCTTTTTTCCTAACTTTTTGTAACATTCTACATTCAACTTAGATATTTTGGGCCATGTTACACCCTTTTAGTGTGCAAGTTCTCCCACCTTGCATTTAGTCAAATGCTTTGGTCAGCAGGATCTGCTGGATTCACCTTTGACACTCTTGGGAGTGATTTAAGTGTCTAAACCTAGTCACCTCATGCTGTTTGGACATCCCCAGGAATGTAGGAGGACCACACGGGGTAGCAGGTCTGATAAAAGTTGACAGTGATAAGATGCCTAAATTGGCACAAACTCGGTTATGTCTAGGCATCTGAATTACTCACTTCTTGTCTTCTTCTGTCTGTCCCAAGAGCATAGAAAAAAGAATAGCATCCAGAGCAGACAGTGGCACCAGAGTGACAGCTCCTCCAGCCTTGGGAAGGGCTCTTGTGTTTTGACGCTGTTCCAGAGGCTGAATTCCTGTTAATCTGGAACCACGCACTTTTGCTATGGAAGCGGAGTGAATTTAGCAGCAGAGTCGCATCCTTTTCCTCCTCCTTTCCAAGACTGTACAATATACTGGAACTGGAGTTTTTCAATGCCTTAAAGCTTAATTGAGACGTTTCCTGAGTCAAGGATGCCCCTCATTCCTGAGATCTCATTACAGGCTTAGCTGGGTTACTGGTCTGCCTTTTGGTGGTTGCAGCAGATGACTTGTTTTGCCATCTGTCCACAGAGACAGCCTGCTCAGTGCAGGACACGTGAGCTCTGAAAGAAGAGACAACAAGGCAGTAGTGGCCAGGCCTCTGTTTTATCCCTGTATTGTGAGGCCAGGTAGACACAAAACATTGCCTTGGTTTTTCCAAAAGTGCACACAGCCTTTCCTTTGACTTGTACAATTTATCTCCCTGGTTTCCTTACAGACCCTTATTATAGCCAGGGAGAGGAAAACCATGTAGCTTTCCTGTGCTCAGGAGTCTTTCATTTTAACATGAGGGGAGAAAGCCATTTGGAAATTTCATATGACTTTATATTTTATATGATTTCATATTTTTGGTCATTTTGTAGGGTGTGTGGACAGGTTAGACTGATCCTGTGTGACCACCCACAAGCTGTCCTGCTAGAGCTGTTTAGATAATGTGTGCTGATGAACTGTTTTTAGGCAGCTTCTCTGGGAGAAGGCACAACCAATACAACTCAACAAACCCCACCACCCATTTCTGAAACCTGCGAGTCACTTCCTAAAGAACAGAGGGCCCTTTGCTCTTCATGTTCTCTATACCAAGGGATCAGGACTCAGACATGCTTTAGCAGAGCTATCCCGCTGTATTCCTACGTATCGGGTCACGGCCTGCAACTCGCAAGAGCGGAGTCCGTCTGGGCGGTTACTTGAAGGCGAAGGATTGTTTCCCTGCAGTAACTGTGGTTCTGATATTCACATTATTCCATGCTCATTCTCCCAGCCCTTCATGGAAAGTCTTATTGGACTTGCACACCCATAGTTTCAAAGGAGCTGAGGGCTGAACCCGCCTACTGGTTATGCCCTTGGGTACCCTCCCTGCAGCCCCACCCGAGGTGCGGGTCCAGCTCCCAGAGGTGCTGCCTTTTGAATGATCCTGTGAGGGTCACTTGTGCTGTGCTCACCAGTTCCACTGCTTCTGCACTGGCACATCAATCATCTGGGAAGTGTTGGCTCTTTTTGTATGTATTTACAAAGTTGCAGGGAATTTTTTCAAGGAATTTTACATTCTGATAATAATACCCGGTCTGTAGATTTAAGTGCTTCCATTCGTTTCTTGCAGACTGCATGCTAGCACCGTGCTGCTGCGTGGGAACCAGTAAATGCATCTAGTTAATTCTGCTTTAGTTGATAAATTAAGTCAACAAAGTAAGTTAAAATTTTAAGATAGCTCAAATATTAATCTGAGGGTACTTGAGTGGAAGAAATAAAATGAGTTTGGATTCTTACCTATCTATAAAATTCCAGATTGCCTCTGTAAAAAACTCTAGTGAACTCTAGGAAGTTCTTTTAACATACTGGTGACTTATGGTCTTTTTCAGTTGTTGGATTTGAAGTGCCAGACAAATTTGTTGTGGGATACGCCCTAGATTACAATGAATACTTTAGAGATTTGAACGTAAGTAATTTTTCCCGTATGTTTTTGTCCATTTAAAACTAGGGAGGAGGAAGGAAGGGAAGTCTCCTCACATCACTTTCCCTCCATGGTAAATCATGCCTCATGTGCAAATCTCTTCCGCTGGTGATGCAATGATAAGAGCAAACCCTAGAGCAGCAGCAGAGTGTTTTTGGAGCTCTTATGAAACTAAAATTTACTTTGCCACATGGACAATGGAGGCTACACATCTTCTGTGAACTTTGAAATTATGTGAAGTTTATGTGAAGTTTCTTATCTTACCAGATGCATTTGCTTAGTTATATAACAATTAGAAAAGAAAGACTTTGGAAGTTAAAAGGGGTTCACTTTTTATTCTAAGTCATTACTTCTTCATCTGAGTCTCACCAACCTTATATCAGGCAGTGGATGGGAAGAAGGAGAAAGAAGGCAATGTGGAGATTTATAGAAAAAAAAAAAAAGGCTTAAGTTGTTCTGCATAGACAGTATCACAAGATCCTTTCATGCTGAAATGTGTATAGCATGCCTGTATTTTTTTCAGAACTGCATTATTGAATACATATGTAAAACATCAGCCTCTTACAGTACTTTTCTAACAGGAGCTTTTTATTTTATTTTGTTTCAGCATATCTGTGTGATCAGTGAGACGGGGAAGCAGAAGTACAAAGCATGAAAGCATAGTTCAAGTGCTATGACAACAGAGCTTTGAAATGTTTTGTTTACCGAGTCCTATCTTTCACAGGCTTCAACTCTGGTACACCAGCTAAAATTGTAGAACGCCCCAGCCCCGTTGTCATATGCTTACTATAATTTATTGCATGTACCATATAAGATCTTGTCTTGTTCATTTATATTTTAGAAAAGTAAACAACTAGTGCTGTTCTGCACTCCTTATTTTGATTTGCACTATGACTCTACCGACTATTGCTGCCCCTGGTTGGGTTGTGCTGTTTGTGAGCTCCAGAGTCTAACTCTTGCAGTGGTAAATTGCTTAAACCTCATCAACCCAGAACTGAAATAGTTCAAGTACTGTAAATGTAAAACATTTTATGATAGGGAAGTCTATTAGTAATATTTTTAAAATCTGTAATTTAAGTTTTATATTTTAATGCACAAATGTGATTGTGATTAATGGATAGCTGCACCTTTGGGTGTTATAAAGCATGAGGAGCAGCCAGTTACAGTATCTGTAATCTCCAAGGAGCTCATTCCGATCTCCTGGAGTTGCCTTATTGCTGTAAAGGAAGTCTGGGTGAAAAATGTCTTTGTTTGTTTGTTTCTTTTTTAAAGGAGATGGAATGACAAAACAGAATGTTTAAAATCTACTTTTAGTTGAGCTGCCTGTTTCTGTTACATGTTTTTTGGTCTTCAAAAACATCCATCAGCAAGTGGAATTGCCTTTTAAATTTAAACAGTTTTAATATATTTGTGAAAAAGTATTGTTTACTTTATAAGATCTACAAAACAAAGTACTTTAAATAAAGGCTGTC
Organism: Pterocles gutturalis; assembly: GCF_000699245.1. Lineage (NCBI taxonomy): Eukaryota > Metazoa > Chordata > Aves > Pterocliformes > Pteroclidae > Pterocles > Pterocles gutturalis. The sequence goes on from NW_010134662.1 coordinate 18,514, forward strand.
TCTTTAAAATAAGTCCCATACATCAATGCCACTCATTCTGTATATTAAAGTGCTCTTGAAATTTTCTTCTCAGTAATATTTTTCATAAGTGTTTCTGACAGTGAAGGCAGACTCTACATTTGTTACCTTTGTAGAGCTTCTGGTTAACATTATCCTATCTACAAGAGAGATGATAAAGTGCTGAGAGAAATACTGAAACACTTGCGTATTCCATAACCAAACAAGATTTCAGAGAGAATGGTTTAAGCACTGTCCTTTGTTCTGTTTTGGCAAAAATGAAGAGTGGAGATTTTATGTTCATTAGACACATACACGTGGAAATAAAAAACCCACAACCATTTTGTAAGTAATCGTTTGGGTTTGTTTCATTAATGCCTCTGTTTGTGTGGAGTTTAATTCTAAACATGTCAGCCCATCTCACACCTCGTCCCTGTGCTGTCTTTTCAGTCCCTTAGCTTACATGGTTCTTGTACTTTTGTGCATGGATTCTTCCACCATATGCTTGGATTTAACGCTGCTCAGTGCTTAATACATAATGAAGTTTTTGCCCACCTGTTATGACGGATTTTTCTGTGGTTTTGAAGTTTGGGTCATGTTTCTGTACTTGTCCAAGTTGTGCGCTTTATTGTCCATCCATAGCATGTTCAGTTACAACTGTAGTAGTTAGTAGCAGACCTAAAATATAAATAACTTATACAATGTAATTCAGATCATATGACCACAGTGTGTAGGAGATCTATTTGTAAACCAAAATTCTCATTAACAAATATTAGAACACTGGTCATGATTATACTATGCTTTTGCAATGTTATAGTTAATGTTCCAATGAGTTTTTATAAATGCACTACAAAAGCTGATTGTATTTCTCATGTCCTAAGCAATGTTTGTGTATATGCCTTTCCAAGAACCTGTCCCTGGGACGACTTGTTGCAAAAATGTATGATGCATCTCCAAGAAGAGGAAGCACAAAAGCAACATAGGAAAATATAAACCTGCTCAAGAATTATTGCATCCGTTCAAGTTTTCACTAGTTCTGGTTGAACTTAAGGTCTAATCTTAAAAACGTAGTGTTTCTCCCAACCTTCTTAATATTTCCTAGTTCACAGTGTGTTTTAAAATAAATCCATGGCACCTGCAGATTACACAAGAGAGGTGGCTTAGAAGTATCTATTTGCACATGAAAACAATGAGGCTTGATGTTCAGTGTCTTATAGGACAAAACCCTTAAACTGCTTTATCCTGAACTGTTTTCCTGTCTTGGTTAAGACAGTTATTCAAATGCTGTGATCTGGGAAAGGGAGGGGAGGATGAGTTAGTCATAACAAGAGGTTTATCTTCCAAACTGTAGCTGGACTGGAAATTACTGGTCTGTCGGGGGCAGGGGTTGGAGCTGCATGGACACGTGCGCATGATGGAGTCACAGAAGAGGTTTGGGAAGAGACTCTTGAGCTACACTCACCCCAGGAGCAATGCTGCATGAGCCCAGGTCTGCCTGCTGACAAATGTCGTCTGTGTCTGGTGGAAAAGGTTGGGAAACAGGCACTTTTTTTTTTTTCTTTTTTTTTTTTTTTTTTAAATTTCCTTCACATAGGCACTTGTCAGATGAAGGTTATCACCCCAGAGGGATTCCTTGTTCAAAAGCTTTTAGTATTCCCTATGAAAATTCTTCAGAGAAAAAGTTACCTGCTCTTTCATCCTTCCTAAAACAGTTCTAACACGTTGCAGCCTTTTACAGGACCTGTGCGTGCACTGCAGGAAGATAAATTCTCACTTGAAAAAGGTTGAAAATGCAATCATTACTTTTTATTCAGTAATTCTGGTTAAAAGACTGGGGTTTTAGTTACACCTTTGTGAGTTAAATGCCAGCTTTATGCAACCCAGGCATGTATTGTTAAAGCATTATGAAGGCACAGAGAAAATCTTGTATCTGAACATTTATGTGGCATTTGAAATTCATTATAGTTCCACGTTTTATGAATCACAAATGTATGCTGGAAAAATAATTTTGAATATATATAGGCTTTGATATACTGTCTCACCCTGTGACATCTGGCATTTCTGCACATTTTGATAATTCCTGTGTGCCGCAGACCACTGACACTGCCTGCCTTGGTACTGCAAATGTGCAGCGCTGGTTTGGAGCGTTTGTTCTTCTTGCTTTAAATTCACACTGATCAGAATCTAAAGTGCTCTAGACAGAACTGGGAGGTGTGGTTAAAAGTCTCGATGTGAACAGAGCTGGCAGTTCACTTGGCGGAGGTGAATCCTGGATTTGAAAACTGAGACAAATGCGGATCTTCAAATTGCCTTGTAATTGTATATCCTGACTGATTAAATGTTGGTGGTGTTTCCTTGTCTATTACACTCTGAAAATCCTGTCAAGCATGCAGCGCAGTAACCCAGCAACGAGGAGCTGACACTACTTGGAGGAACTGGTTACTCACGATTCATTAAAGGACTGTTTCTGCCGTGTCTGACTGCCTTTAATCCCCATTCGCGTTGCACCGTGCGGGATCAGATCTCAACTGAATACAAGCACCTTTATAGGCAAATGGAACACCACAGTGATTTTTTTTTTTTTTTTCCCCCCAGTGTTTAAGGACTTTGGAAGTTTATTTAATTTCACAAGCAGATATCGTTTGATGACTGTCATGATGGGGAAGTTGCTTCTTAGCTCTGTGAAGATGCCAGTACCCAGTAAAGTCACGGTCATTGCAGACACCAAGGTGAAGAGGGGAGGGCCAGAAAAGCACAAAGGTGCAGCATGGTGTAAGAGCTGGCGGAGAGGATTTTCATCCCTGTGGAAGCCGAGAAAGGGAACATGCTAGCAACTGCTGAGTGATGAAAGCTGATGCAAGGTGTGTGCTGGGGATACGTTCGGATGGCTGCAAACATGCCTGTGTGTACAGGCTTTCCTCCAGGCTGTTCTGTTCCCGTAAAACTCTAGCTGGGGTGATCCGCAACACCTCAGAAAGTGAAAATCCTTACACAACAGGGTGGGAGAGGCAGGTCTGTGACAGTGAGTAAATCAAAGGCACGTAAATGGACCTGGTCCAGCAAGAGGCAGGTATTCATCTAACAAGTAATTGGTGGGATCTTTATTTTTCCCCCACTATAACCAGAAAGGGAGACAACCCTCTTGTGTCTTCTGCATATCCAGGTTTCCCACCGCAAATGGGTGTTGGGGGTGGGGGGCTTTTCAGACAGTCTGGAAAGTGTGAAGGAAAATACCCCATACTGTCTGTGTGTATAACTATGGAACCACCTTTAAATAAGGACCCATCTCTTTCCAGCTCCAGCCTCAGCTCTGTCAGGTTTCTTACAGCTGGGTAGCTCATCCACACCCAATTTACAGTCCTGAAATCTCAGGAGCACTGGTGGGAATGCTGCAGGATGGCTTTTGGAAGCTTAGGCAAAACTTAATTCTGCAATATTTTGCTACACATGGCAGCAAAGTAACCTGATTTACGTCACCTGTTCCAGCCCTGCCACTGAAAGCCCCATGTCTCCCCTCAGTTTGGTATGGGAGAGTGTGCCAGTGCCCTGCACGTTGTGCGGTGCCTGTGGATGTTGGCGTGGCGCTGGGTTTGCTCCTCAAGCCCCAGCGCTGGGAGCACGGCCGGCGTGCAGCCTAGAAGCAGCCGGGGCAGGGTTTGGCGTGAGTGCTGGGTGCTGGCTGAGCTGTCCTTCAGTTTGGAGATGGATAAAATCCTTTTCCCTGGTAACAGGCTTTCTGGTTACGGGATGGAACACGCTGCCTTTCCTGGGCTTTCCGCTGGGTAACCTGCAGTGCCCGGGAAGCGCCGGGGCAGCGATGCTGGGGCAGCGATGCCGATGCTGATGCTCCATTTGCCTGTTTCCCATCTGAGGAGCTGGGGCGTGATAAAGGCAGCCCGGAGGCAGGGGGAGGAGGGTATGGGGGGTAGGTGCTTTCAAATGTGCATCGCAGTATATTAGTCAGATCTTTTTCTCCTCAATTTCCTTCTTGCCGTTTTTTTTTCTCTTCCATTCACAAAATGCAAAATACCCAATAGCAATCAGAGAATACAGAATACGAGGTAGAAATATCCTTTGGGGTGTAAACTCCTTACGCTTGGAATTAGAAAACCGTCTTGTGCTTTCTAGTAAAGAATAACCACAACCCCCCCCTTGTCTAGCTGCACCTTCCACACCACCTAGTCCCCTCCCTGCCATCAGACCTTGCCTGGCAGTTGTGCACACTCAGATAATTTCTTTTCAGTATGAGGTGGAAGCTATTTTCTGTTGCGGAGCATGTGGCATGAAAATGAACTCCGGACAGTTTGTAAGTGTATATATGCTCTATTTGAATCATATTCTGAGTAATCTTCAATATTCTGTAAATTGAACAGCGCACAAGAAGGGGTTTATGTGAGAAATTGCTGAGAGCAATGCCTTATCATTTGCTTCAGAAATGAAAAGATTTGTATTTTTCTTCCATTTGGTGAGTTTATTGCCAAGAACCACTGAGTCACCAGAGCGCCAGCATTTGCTCTGGTCATCGCACTCTTGCTTTAGCAAACCCTTACTGGTAGAGTGGCTGAGCTGGCTTCTGCTTTGCCATGCAGTTGCTATCTGCCCCGTTTAATTTAACCTGAGGACATTTTGTGCAGCTTTGCATCAGGGATACTGGCTGCTTCCCACTGAAGCCAGCTGCATAACTGGGTACAGAGTCACCTTACCCAAAATTACCTCTGCTAGGAGACAGTGAGACATATAAAGTGTTTTTTCTCCTCCATAGTGCTAAGAGCAGGACTTGAACTTATTAGCATCTTGCACTGGGAGCTGCTGCTGTGCAAGGCACTGCGCAAACACCTACGAAAGCCAGCACTGGCTCAGGGCGCGCTGGATGTGAGCTGAGGAAAAGCAGATGAGGTGGGTGGGCAAGAAGTGCAAGGAAAGCAAGATAATGCTGGATACCACAATGAGCTGCTAACCTGTGCCAGAAATTCCTTTTGCATCAAAGGAGGTGAGCAGGAAAATGCTGAAGGTAGATAAGGTGGCTTTTTGGGTTGCTTTTTTAGTGTTTACAAGAATCTGCAACACCTCATTTGGCTCCCACACCACCGCCTCTCTAATGGAGGTACCTGGTACTGGGAGCAGAACATAACCTCAGTCTTAGTATGTGGGAGGGTTTCAGTCTGGGTGAAATTAAAAAAATAGGTGTAGAAGCGTGCAATTAATAAGCTTGTCTAGTGTCTACCTACTAAACCCAGCAGCCATGCAGCTGTGTAATTTACCTACCACAGGGAACCGCTGCCTTCCAGCTTGTTTATAAAATCACACCAAAAACTACTGAAGAAGCTCAAAGACTTTCACTCCACAGTAGTCACATTCGTTCCTGATGCAGCAGACTTCACATTTAAACAAAAAAAACCCCATCTTGCTTTATCCTACATGAGCAGCAAGGCTTGCCCAGGCTGCTTTGCATGTGCTGCTGCCTCTGCACGGCTGCACGCCGCTTGCAGAGCTGCCCTGGCAATGCAGAGCCGGCGGCAGCGCAGTGTGATAAGGGTCTCTGGGTGACTGCAGTCAGAGCAAGGATGCTCTGCAAGGGCTTCTGATGCTTTTTTTTTTTTTTTAAGTAGTTTGTGCTCAAATGCAGTAGTGCAGTCAACCTGCAAACACGTTGAAGGCAAACACATTTAAGGAAAAAAAAAAATGGCAGGAGCTGTCCCAGCTTCTCATCCACAGCTGGATGTCCACCCCTGGGCTTTCTGTATTAATATTTGGCAATATCCTGAAATGTCTGGAGCAGGGCAGAGACAGGCTCCCAAGATAGTGGGTGCAGCAGAGGGGAGCGAACGCTGCTCACCAGGCACCACGGTCTCTGCTGTGGCAGATGCAAAGCCCCGCGCTGCGCCCCCAGCCCTCGCTCCGACACCCCTGCACCCCGGCCACGGCACATCCATCACCCCGAGCCCAGGGGTCAGACAGGGACCCCTCCCACAGCTCTGTGCCGCTTACCCACAGCACAGCCACCTCCACGGGCGTGTTTTTCTATCTCCCCCAGGATCATTTTTCTTACTGGCTTGATTCAGCCTCTAACTTTTCTGCTTCCCCGCTGCTCTGAAAACCATGCAGTGCTTTTACTCTCCTGTTACCGTTGAGTCATTTTGATCCTGGCAGGAGACTGTAGCCTGAAAACAGAGTTTTAGCGAGAGTCTTGTTTGTGAATGAGGTGGAAATCTCATCTTCTAGATGAGTAAAACCAAACTGATCACAATAGAAAGGTCTAAAAAGGAATAAACCTGATTTTTAACTCTTACACTGCATCTATAAATGGTAACAGCAGAAAACTTTTATAAAAATAATCTGATTTAAAATTAATGAAAGTATAGAAGTACAGAGTGAATCACTTTACTGACGGATTTCCCTGTAAACCACGTTAAGTTGTTTTCCCGAGGGAAAACAGTCTTTTATATGGCGATTAAGGGCTTGACTTGTAGAAAGCAGGAATAAACCGTTCTACAGACACAGGTGAAAGAAATGGGTTGACTGCGCGTCCAACTATTGTTACTTTGACCTGTTTGTGGGCAGAGGCTTTCAAAAGTTGCTCCTACCCACATACACACCTTTTACACCTCTCCTGTCTGTGCTGGCAACGTTTGAGTGCTGGGGGGTCCCTGTGCCGATCCCCCAGCGGAGCCGATGCTTGCTGCGCAGACCAGGAGCCGCGGTGAAGCTGTAAATCAGCAAGAGGACATTCCCCCGCCACCCCCCTGCCCCGCAACTATTGACCGTGCATTGTTAATTCCAAAAAATAGTGGAAAAAACAAACCTTCTGGGATGCACAGCCACCAGCGCTCAAGATGGCAGGATCAGGGCTGTTAATGAGGTGCCATCACCAGCAAGACAGACAACTCACCCCTACCTCAGAGGATGGATGCTCCACCAGGAAGGTGACATCCCAGCCCTCCCCAGGAGCATCCCCAACTCCACAGTGGCCTCTGAGAGAAGCTGGCAGGATCCCAAGGGCAGAGCTGGATAAAACTTTTTCACCACAGGCTCAGCTCAGCCCAGGGGAGCTCGCTGTGGTGTGCCAGGTCTGCAGACAAACCCTCAGGTGCTCCAGGCCCCCCAAACTCTTCCCAGCATGGCCCATGCTGCACTGGTGCTGGGCACCAGCATGCCTGGCCTGGGGACCCTGATGGTGGCAGGGAGAGGGGATCCCTCCCATGGGGCACCCCAGGCACAGCTACGGGCCCCTCCTTCTTCCCCCCCAGACACAGCTTTGGTCCCACTGCCCTCACAGCCCCGACACCCCCAAAGCAGGGTGCAGTGAGGGGCACACCCCCAAGGGCCGGTGTTACCCCTGTCCCCCGCTGCCACCATGCACCCCCCGGGCCCTCCCTC
>NW_010134663.1:0-494 GCF_000699245.1 Pterocles gutturalis
CTGGGTGCAAACCCACCTCTGGGTGCAAATCCATTCTTGATGCGAATCCAGCCCTGGGTGCAAACCTGCTCCTGGATGCAAACCCACCTCTGGGTGCAAGCGCAGCCTGGTTGCAAACTCATCCCTGGGTGCAAACCCACGCCTGGGTGCAAATTCAGCCCTCGGTCCAAATCCAGCCCTGGGTGCAAACCCACGCCTGGGTGCAAATTCAGCCCTCGGTCCAAATCCAGCCCTGGGTGCAAACCCACGCCTGGGTGCAAATTCAGCCCTCGGTCCAAATCCAGCCCTGGGTGCAAACCCACGCCTGGGTGCAAATTCAGCCCTCGGTCCAAATCCAGCCCTGGGTGCAAACCCACGCCTGGGTGCAAATTCAGCCCTCGGTCCAAATCCAGCCCTGGGTGCAAACCCACGCCTGGGTGCAAATTCAGCCCTCGGTCCAAATCTCACCTTGGGCACAAATGCAGCCTGGGTGCAAACCCACCTCTGGGTGCAAA